>NC_042959.1:15153178-15190678 GCF_901001165.1 Salmo trutta
TATAGTAATTGTGTATGTGCAAAACAACAGAAACACCACATAACACCAGAAAATGGACAAAAATAGTAGAACCAGCTCATCTGCTTTTGCTCTAAGTATTGACTATTCAATGTTCATTGTCTCTTTAAAAAAATTGTTTTAAAAGCAAAAGTTTCACCATATTAAAATGAGAGTTCAGTTCACGTAACAGGGTTGACCTTTAAACAAGGATTTCACGTAAATGAATTACTAATCACATTATATAATAATCTTCAGAAATGACTTTGTCAAAGCAACAAAATAACTATGGCTTTTGTAACGGCTGTCATAGAGAAGGGGCCAAGGCGCATTGTGTTGCGTGCTCATAATTATTTTTGAATGAAAACGAACACTTATACAAAAGAAACAACACGACAGTCAACAGTTCTGTCAGGTTACGTGAAGGAAACAGAAAACAACTACCCACAAAACACAATAGAAAAACCCCAATTTAAATATGATCTCCAATTAGAGACAACGCGAACCAGCTGCCTCTAATTGGAGATCATCCCAAAAACCTACAACATAAAAATAGAATAAGAGAACTAAACATAGAAAAAACATAGAATGCCCACCCATATCACACCCTGACCTAACTAAACAGAGAAAAAACAGCTCTCTTAGGTCAGAGCGTGACAGCTTTACAATGATGGTAGAACTTGGAGAGATTTTGGCATTAAGTGGGTTGAAATCGTCCTAGAAGTGACACAGGGTTGACAGACGGACATGTCAAAATGCAGAATTTTGGCACTTTATTAACAAGCCTTTAATCATAAAAAAATGGATTTATTGAATTCTCCATGTAGTCAATATTAAAAGGCACTTCATTTTATATAACATACTTATAAAATTCAATATTGGTGGACAATTTCTACTTAAAATATCAAAGGGACGTAAAACCTAGAAGGCCAGCATCCCAGAGTCATCTCTTCACTGTTGACATTGAGACTGGTGTTTTGCAGGTACTATTTAATGAAGCTGCCAGTTGAGGACTTGTGAGGCGTCTGTTTCTCAAACTAGACACTCTAATGTACTTGTCCTCTTGCACAATTGTGCACCGAGGGCTCCCACTCCTCTTTCTATTCTGGTTAGAGCCAGTTTATGCTGTTCTGTGAAGGGAGTAGTACACAGCGTTGTACGAGATCTTCAGTTTCTTGTCAATTTTAAAGTTGTTTATTTCTGGCCATTTTGAGCCCGTAATCGAACTCTCAAATGCTGATGCTCCAGATACTCAATTAGTCTAAAACAAAGTCAGTTTTATTGCTAACATAATTGCGAAAGGGTTTTCTAATGATCAATTAGCCTTTTAAAATTATAAACTTGGATTAGCTAACTCAACGTGCCATTAGAACACAGGAGTGATGTTTGCAGACAATGGGCCTCTGTACGCCGATGTAGATATTCCATAAAATATCTTCAGTTTCCAGCTACAATAGTCATTTACAACATTAGCAATGTCTAAACTGTATTTTTGATCAATTTGATGTCATTTTAATGGACAAAAATGTGTTTGAAACAAGGACATTTCTAAGTGACCCAAAACGCTTGAATAGTAGTGAACACACTGAACAGAAATACAAATGCACCAAGCAACAATTTCAGTTCATATAAGGAAATCAGTCAATTGAAATAAATTCATTAGGCCCTAATCGATGGATTTCACATGACTGGGAATACAGATATGCATCTGTTGATCACAGATACCTTTGAAAAAATGCTAGGAGAATGGATCACAAAACCAGTAGGTATCTGGTGTGACCACCATTTGCTTTATGCAGTGCGACATATCTCCTTCTGATAGAGTTGATCAAGCTGTTGATTGTGGCCTTTGGAATTTTGTCACAATCCTCTTCAATGGCTGTGTGAAGTTGCTGGATATTGGCGGGAACTGGAACACACTGTCGTACACGTAGATCCAGAGCATCCCAAACATGCTCAATGGGTGACATGTCTGGTGAGTATTCAGGCCATGGAAGAACTGAGAAATATTCAGCTTCCAGGAATTGTGTACAGATCCTTGTGACATGGGGCCGTGCATTATAATGCTGAAACTTGAGGTGATGGCGCTGGATGAATGGCACGAAAACGGTCCTCAGGATCTCGTCACGGTATCTGTGCATTCTGTAACTGTAACTCAGCAAAATCTTTGAAATTGTTGCATGTTGCATTTATATTTGTGTTTGGTGTAACCTGTTTGGTATAGGGGGCAGTATTGAGAATTTTGGAAAAAATATGTTCCCATTTTTAACTGCCTCCTACACCAACTCAGAAGCTAGAATATGCATATTATTGTTCAGGTTTGGATAGAAAACACTCTGAATTTTCTAAAACTGTTTGAATGGTGTCTGTGAGTATAACAGAACTCCTATGGCAGGCAAAAACCTGACAAGGTTTCAAGCAGGAAGTACCCTGTCTGACAAGGAGTCGTGCGTCTTACCTCTTTTTATTGAAAAGTAAGGATCTTAGCTGTAACGTGACAATTCCCAGGGCTCCAATAGGCTCTCAGAGCCCGCGAAATAACTGAAGGTTTACGAGGGAACCTCAGGTTGAAACATATTATCGCCTTTTGTAAGTGGATGCTCGGAGGACCTTTCAATGATGCGCGTGCATGAGTCGCTTCTGAGGAGAAATTTTATTCGGCTGTTTAGGCTCAATGCATACTCCCGGTCGGAATATTATCACTTCTCTACGACATAAATGGCATAAAAATTGGTTTTAAACAGCGGTTGACATGCTTCGAAGTACGGTAATGGAATATTTAGACATTTTTGACACGCCAATGCGCCATGCGCGACACCGCGAAAAAGCATTCTAGAACTCACGAACAAAACGTCGCTGTTTGGATATAACGATGGATTATTTGGGACCAAACCAACATTTGTTATTGAAGTAGAAGTCCTGGCAGTGTATTCTGATGAAGAACAAGCAAGGTAAGAACATCTTTCTTATAGGAAATGTGATTTTGGTGGATGCTGACCTGGGTGGGTATCTAAATAGCTAGCCCTGTAATGCCGGGCTATGTACTTAGATTATTGCAAAATGTGCTTCATCCGAAAAGCTATTTTAAAATCGGACATATCGAGTGCATAGAGGGGTAATGTATCTATAATTCTTAAAATAATTGTTATGCTTTTTGTGAACGTTTATCGTGAGTAATTTAGCAAACTGTTAGTAAATTCACCGGAAGTTTGCGGTGGTTATGCTTTTTCTGAACGTCACATGCTAATGTAAAAAGCTGTTTTTTGATATAAATATGAACTTGATTGAACAGACATGCATGTATTGTATAACACAATGTCCTAGGTGTGTCATCTGATGAAGATTATAAAAGGTTAGTGCTGCATTTAGCTGTGGTTTGGGTTTATGTGACATGATATGCTAGCTTGAAAAATGGGTGTCTGATTTTTTCTGGCTGGGTACTCTGCTAACATAATCTAATGTTTTGCTTTTGTTGTAAAGCCTTTTTGAAATCGGACAGTGGGGTTAGATTAACGAGATTCTTGTCTTTAAATAGCTGTGAAATAGTCATATGTTTGAGAAATTGAAGTTATAGCATTTCTAACGATTCAAAAATCGCGCCACTGGATTTCAGTGGCTGTTACGTAGGTGGGACGAGTTCGTCCCACATGTACCAGAGAGGATAACGTATATACAGTTGAATTCGGAAGTTTACATACACTTAGGTTGGTGTCATTAAAACTTGTTTTTCAAGCACTCCACAAATGTTTTGTTAACAAATTATAGTTTAGGCAAGTTGGTTAGGAAATCTACTTTGTGCATGACACAACACATTTTTTCAACTATTGTTTACAGACAGATTATTTCATTTATAATTCACTGTATCACAATTCCAGTGGGTCAGAAGTTTACATACACTAAGTTGACTTTGCCTTTAAACAGCTTGGAGAATTCCAGAAAATGATGTCATGGCTTTAGAAGCTTCTAATAGGCTAGTTGAAATCATTTGAGTCAATTGGAGGTGTACCTGAGAATGTATTTCAAGGCCTACCTTCAAACTCAGTGCCTCTTTGCATGACATCAAAAGAAATCAGCCAAGACCACAGAAAAAATATGTGTATACCCACACAAGTCTGGTTCATCCTTGGGAGCAATTTCCAAACGTCTGAAGGTACGCAAGTATAAACACCATGGGACCACGCAGCCGTCATACCGCCCAGGAAGGAGACGCGTTCTGTCTCCAAGAGATGAATATACTTTGGTGCAAAAAGTGCTAATCAATCACAGAATAACAGCAAATGACCTTGTGAAGATTCTGAAGGAAACAGGTACAGAGTGTCTATATCCACAGTAAAACGAGCCCTATATCGACATAACCTGAAAGGCCGCTCAGCAAGGAACAAGCCACTGCTCCAAAACCGCCATAAAAAAGCCAGACTACGATTTGCAACTGCACATGGGGACAAAGATCGTACTTTTTGGTGAAATGTCCTCTGGTCTGATGAAACAAATATAGAACTGTTTGGCAATAATGACCATCGTTATGTTTGGAGGAAAAAGGGGGAGGCTTGTAAGCCGAAGAACATCATCTCAACCGTGAAGCACGGGGGTGGCAGCATCAGGTTGTGGGGGTGCTTTGCTGCAGGAGGGACTGGTGCACTTGGCAAAATAGATGGCATCATGAGGATTGAAAATGATGTATATATATTGAAGCAATATCTCAAAACATCAGTCAGGAAGTTAAAGCTTGGTCGCAAATGGGTTTTCCAAATGGACAATGACCCCAAGCATACATCCAAAGTTGTGGCAAAATGGCTTCAGGACAACAAAGTCAAGGTATTGGAGTGGCCATCACAAAGCCCTGACCTCAATCCTATAGAAAATGTGTGGGCAGAACTGAAAAAGTGTGTGCGAGCAAGGAGGCCTACAAACCTGACTCATACCAACTCTGTCAGGAGGAATGGGACAAAATTCACCCAACTTATTGTGGGAAGCTTGTGGAAGGCTACCCGAAATATTTGACCCAAGTTAAACAATTTAAATGCAATGCTACCAAATTCTAATTGAGTGTATGTCAACTTCTGACCTACTGGGAATGTGATGAAAGAAATAAAAACCTGAAATAAATAATTCTCTCTGCTATTATTCTGACATTTCACATTCTTAAAATAAAGTGGTGATCCTAACTGACCTAAGATAGGGAATTTTTACTATGATTAAATGTCAGGAATTGTGAAAAACTGAGTTTAAATGTGTTTGGCTAAGGTGTATGTAAACTTCCGACTTCAACTGTACATATTTTTTAGTTTGAAGCTCATTGATGTTCCTGCTGAAGTCAGTTACAACACCGAACTGCAGTCAGGTCAAGACCCTTATGAAGACGACGAGCATGCAGGTGAGCTTCCCTGAGAAGGTTTCTGACAGTCTGTGCAGAAATTCTTCAGTTGTGCAAACTCAGTTTCATCAGCTGTCCGGGTGGCTGGTCTCAGACGATCCCACAGGTGAAGAAACCTGATGTGGAGGTCCTGGGCTAGTTACACATGGTCTGCGGTTGTGAGGTTGGTTGGATGTATTGCCAAATTCTTTAAAATGACGTTGGTGGCGGGTTATGGTTTGAGAAATGAACTTAAAGTTTTCTGGCAATAGCTCTGGTGGACATTCCTGCAGCCAACATGTCAATTGCACACTCCCTCAAAACTTTTGTCACACAACTGCACATTTTAGATTGGCCTTTTACTGTCCACAACACAAGGTGCACCTGTGTAATGATCATGCTGTTTAATAAGCTTCTTGATATGCCACACCTCTCAGGTGGATGGATTATGTTGACAAAGGAGAAACACTCACCAACAGGGACGTACACAAATTTGTGCACAACATTTGAGAGAAATAAGTTTTTTGTGAGTATGGAACATTTCTGGAATCTTTTATTTCAGCTCATGAAACATTGGACCAATACTTGCATGTTGCGTTTATATTTTTGTTTAGTGTAGATAGATGTATTTTACAAATTAAAAAAAAAAAAAAACAACCACACATGTGGATAATGCATTTACAATCTTAATTTACAATCATCGAGGAAAAGTTTGAAAACGTATTTCCAATGTGGTCCTCTGAAATAAATGATATATTTTTTTTTAAACAAACATAGTAGGCCTAGGCTCCACAGAAGACCCTGCCTCCTAGTCTCCACAGTAGACCCTGCCTCCTAGTCTCCACAGTAGACCCTGCCTCCTAGTCTCCACAGTAGACCCTGCCTCCTAGGCTCCACAGTAGACCCTGCCTCCTAGGTCTCCACAGTAGACCCTGCCTCCTAGTCTCCACAGTAGACCGTGCCTCCTAGTCTCCACAGTAGACCCTGCCTCCTAGTCTCCACAGTAGACCCTTCCTCCTAGTCTCCACAGTAGACCGTGCCTCCTAGTCTCCACAGTAGACCCTGCCTCCTAGTCTCCACAGTAGACCCTGCCTCCTAGTCTCCACAGTAGACCCTGCCTCCTAGGTTCCACAGTAGACCCTGCCTTCTAGGCTCCACAGTAGACCCTGCCTTCTAGGCTCCACAGTAGACCCTGCCTCCTAGTCTCCACAGTAGACACTGCCTCCTAGGCTCCACAGTAGACCCTGCCTCCTAGGCTCCACAGCAGACACTGCCTCCTAGGCTCCACAGCAGACACTGCCTCCTAGGCCCCACAGTAGACCCTGCCTCCTAGGCTCCACAGTAGACCCTGCCTCCTAGACTCCACAGTAGTCCCTGCCTCCTAGTCTCCACAGTAGACCCTGCCTCCTAGGCTCCACAGTAGACCCCGCATCCTAGGTTCCACAGTAGACCCCACCTCCTAGGTTCCACAGTAGACCCCGCATCCTAGGCTCCTCAAAGTCTGGGTCTACTGTGGAGCATTTATGAAATTGCTTATTCCAGTTACTAATAAGCATGAACCCATTAAGAGAATGACTGTAAATCTGTTAAATCCCTGTGGATGGATGATTAATTGAAACATTTTATGGTTGAGAGGGACGAGGCAAAAGAAATGGCAAATAAGTCTGGCTGCACAACCGATTTGGCAAATGTTTTGCAAATTGAGAAATTAAGTGACTAAACTGAATAAAAAGAAGAAGAAACTACTCCATGAAACAAAGATAATTACATGAATAAGGATAGTAAAAAGCTTTGGAGCACCTTCAATGACATTTCTTGCAAAAAGGCAAACTCTGCTCCATCATTCATCACAAAACCCACTAACATCGTCAATTACTTTAATGATTTTTTCATTGGCAAGATTAGCAAATTTAGGCATGACATGCCAGCAACAAATTCTGAGACTACGCATCCAAGTACATCTGACCAAATTATGAAAGCCAAGCATTGTAATTTTGAATTCCGTGAAGTGAGTGTGGAAGAAGTAAACAAACTATTGTTGTCTGTCAACAATGACAAGCCACTAGGGTCTGATCTCTTAGTTGGAAAATTACTGAGGATTATAGTGAACGATATTGCCACTCCTTTTTGCCATATCTTTAATCTAAGCCTACTAAAAAATGTGTTCCCTCGGGCCTGGAGGGAAGCATAAGTCATTCCGCTACCCAAGAACAGTAAAGTCCCGTTTACTGGCTCAAATAGCCGATCAATCAGCCTGTTACCAACCCTTAGTAAACTTTAAAAAAAATTGTGTTTGACCAGATACAATGCTATTTTACTGTACACAAAATGACAACAAACTTTCAGCATGCTTATAGGGAAGGACATTCAACAAGCACAGCATGTACACAAATGACTGATGATTGGCTGAGAGAAATTTATGATAAAAAAGATTGTGGGGGCTGTTTTGTTAGACTTCATTGCAGCTTTTGACATATTCGATCATAGTCTGCTGAAAAACGTATGTGTTATGGCTTTACACCCCCTGCTACATTGTGGATAAAGAGTTATGTGTCTAACAGAACATAGATGGTGTTTTTTAATGGAAGCCTCTCCAACATAATCCAGGTAGAATCAGGAATTTCCCAGGGCAGCTGTCTAGGCCCCTTACTTTGTTAAATCTTTACTAATAACATGCCACTGGCTTTGAGTAAAGCCAGTGTGTCTATGTATGCTGATGACTCAACACTATACATGTCAGCTACTACAGTGACTGAAAAAACTGCAACAGTAAACAAATAGCTGCAGTTTGTTTCAGAGTGTGTGGCAAGGAATAAGTTAGTCCTAAATATTTCTAAAACCAAAAGCATTGTATTTGGGACAAATCATTCACTAAACCCTAAACCTCAACTAAGTATTGTAATAAATAAATGTGGAAATTGAACAAGTTAAGGTGACTAAACTGCTTGGAGTAACCCTCGATTGTAAACCGTCATGGTGAAAACATATTGATACAACGGTGGCTAAGACGGGGAGAATGTCTATAATAAAGCGATGCTCTACCTTCTTAACAGCACTATCAACAAGGTAGGTCCTACAGGCCCTAGTTTTGTCACACCTGGTCTACTATTCAGTCTTGTGGTCAGGTGCCACAAAAAGGGAAAATTACTATTGGCTCAGAACAGGGCAGCACGGCTGGCCTTTGGATGCACACAGAGAGCTAATATTAATGATATGCATGTCAATCTCTCCTGGATCTGCCTTGGCAGCAACTAATGGGGATCAATAATAAAACCAAATACAAATACTCTGTAAAAAAAAGTTATTATGAGAACTTAGTAGCTTATCTTTAGCTCCTGCTGAGGTAGGCTCTGTTTAACGTTAGCATCTTACTTCAAGCTTCTAACTGGCTAAGTAATACTAACCAGAGCCCTTCAACATTACTGCAATAGAAATCTCTGCCGACAGCTAACCACCTGACTGAATGACATATCTATAAGCCACTATTTACCAGTTGTGCACTCATTCTCAGAGAGTCGTGTTTTGTTTGTTTGGGAGATGTTTGTAGACATGGCAAGAGTCACGGGACGGTTTTAAAATGTGCCTTTTATCCGGCATCTCGCAAACACACTGTCAGCTGCATTGCTGACTCTCTAGTTGTCTACTTGAGCTGACTGCGAGGGGTAGTTCGTTTCACGTCTCAGGCCTTCCTCGTGAGGGCAGAGTTAGCCATTTGAGAGCATGGTGAATGTGCTTCTAAAAAGGCAAATCTGGAGGATGCATTCAAACATAAGAAACAAACCAATGTTCATGATTCCACTCATTCCCAAAGAGGCAGGTACGAATATAACTTAGTCAGATAAAGAGTGTAAGCATTCTGAGCTTTGATCAACGCTGGAAGCAATATTTAGATGTTGACCCGTAATAGATTGTATTTATTGTGTACAAAATCTATATTTGTACAACATTTTTATTTATTTTTCTTAGAAAAAATTACAGAGATCCTGACCTCGGTGTCCTCATATGTAGTTACGGCCATGGTGGAGATGTATCTCTGGCGACAAGACTTATATCTATATCTTTGTACAGCTCGTTTTCCCAAGTGGACCTGAAATGCACTCGATATATCGAGACCACTCACGTTGAATATTTCCAGAAACAGACCTCTCTCACCCAGTGGTGTGCCTGGTTTTACATTGTAGATAAATCATTCCAAAGAGGTCTTTCCTCTCACAGTTATACAGAAGTAGGAACTTAATTTGTTCACTCTTTTGTTGCTGAGAATTTTCCTGCACAGCAGGAGGTTTAAAAAGGCTTCTAAAGTTTGTAATTTCCACTTTAAAATGACAAACTTGATTTGCCCTCACGAAAAATGTGTCCACCCCTACAAAAAATAATCCACATAGTAATTCACATTTTCTTTTGCTGCATTACTTTGCAGCTGTAGAAAACTGGCTCAAATTAAGATCCTACATCTGTAGGTGGTACACTCAGACAACACATTTATTCTTCTGTTGATTCAAAAGCTTACACACCTCCTTTACATGCCTGAGCTCATCCATCATGTCATTGTGAATGTGTCCCATTACCCTATGTAATGACATCCAATTATTTACTGTTTTTTCCTCCCTGATTCCTTACAAATCTGGTGGCTTCTGTGAACCACCATTAGTGTTTTATTAAATATAAACTTTTTATAAGTCACTGCCAACCAACCCCTCCCAGATTAAATATTGATATGCAACATAATGCTTTAGCGGCATGTTAAAAGTATTGATGTGTCTATCAGAGCTGTATCAAATCCCAGTATAGAAGACATATGAGAATAGATACAGGCCTTGACCTGAAGAGAGCCCTTCACGTCCATTTCCTCCAAATGGCAGGAAGTGGGATGCAGTGACACTGAAGTCACACAAAATACATATTTCTCTGACATGCAGGCACATTTCTCTGACAATGTTTTACTAAACCTGCCTCTACACTTCCTGGGAGTGCATTGTTTCAAGTGGGCCCTGCCACAGCCTAACCTATAGACCAGCCCTTCTCCCAGCCCTGCCCTACTCCCAGATACAGCCACAGCCAGCCTCAGTCCTAGTCCCAGCCACAGCCCCCAGCCCGGTCATAGTCTCAGCCCTAGTCCCAGTTAGCCCCAGCCCTAGTCCCAGCCCTAGCCCTAGTCCCAGCCACAGCCCCCAGCCCGGTCATAGTCTCAGCCCTAGTCCCAGTTAGCCCCAGCCCTAGTCCCAGCCCTAGCCCTAGTCCCAGCCACAGCCCCAGCCCTACTCCCGGCCCCAGTCAGTCCCAGCCCAGCCCTAGTCCCAGCCACAGCCCCAGCCCTACTCCCGGCCCCAGTCAGTCCCAGCCCAGTCTTAGTCCCAGCCACAGCCCCAGTCATATTAGCCCTAGTCCCAGCCACAGCCCCAGACATATTAGCCCTAGTCCCAGCCACAGCCCCAGTCAGCCCCAGCCCAGCCACAGCCCCAGTCATATTAGCCCTAGTCCCAGCCACAGCCCCAGTCATATTAGCCCTAGTCCCAGCCACAGCCCCAGTCAGCCCCAGCCCAGCCACAGCCCCAGTCATATTAGCCCTAGTCCCAGCCACAGCCCCAGACAGCCCCAGTCCAGCCCCAGCCCCAGTCCAGCCACAGCCCCAGTCAGCCCCAGCCCCAGTCAGCCCCAGCCCAGCCACAGCCCCAGACAGCCCCAGTCCAGCCACAGCCCCAGTCAGCCCCAGCCCCAATCAGCCCCAGCCCAGCCACAGCCACAGCCCCAGTCATATTAGCCCTAGTCCCAGCCACGGCCCCAGACAGCCCCAGTCCAGCCACAGCCCCAGTCAGCCACAGCCCAGCCACAGCCACAGCCCCAGTCAGCCCCAGCCCAGCCACAGCCCCAGTCAGCCCCAGCCCAGCCACAGCCCCAGTCAGCCCCAGCCCAGCCCAGCCACAGCCCCAGTCAGCCCCAGCCCAGCCACAGCCCCAGTCAGCCCCAGTCCTTGTCCTCGTCCCAGCCACAATCCCAGCCAGCCATGTATGTGTCTCGTAGTGGTAATTTAATTCTGGCCACATCTGCACCCTTCTCCAGTCGGAAGCCTTGTTGCTAATGTGACTCAATGTGATTACAGTGAATTAGAGAGAAGAGGATCTTTCTCTGGACACAACCTACTGACTGAGACATCGCAGCCAGGAAATGAGGGGAATGTCCATTTAACTTCACTTTAGTTTATGTATTGTAGCCATGAAGTCTCTGAATAATGCAGACGCAAAATGTGACGATTGCCATAAATGGCCATTCAGTCTATGTACGCTGTCATGTATTGTTAGGTGACAAGATCAATTGAGCAGAAGTCTATAAATATCAATGATGTTGTCAGTAATGGTTGACTTAAACATCTTCATATGGAAAGATACTCATGAATAGGACTGAGCCAACAGAACATGTTGTGGCCACAGGAGTTTCATGGAAGCTACTGTGATATAAAACCATTTGTTTAGGACTGTATCCATGCTGCCTTACTCGAGAACCAGAGCCAATGTTTGCAGGAATAGCTGCTCTCGGGAAAGGGTCAAAGTTCAATTGCTGTAAATGTGAGCGCGACGGCCCACCACCCCATTACCCAGACTGTCGTCTTTTTTTCTGCCCACACACGGCCAGCGAGACCCCGGCCCAGCTCCAATCCCAGTGGTCACAAGAGCGAGACTCTTGCTCGCCTCATCACTGACATCAGTGCCTCGCATTACAAAAGGCATGGAAGCCGCCAGAAATGCCTGGCAAACATGATTTGCACAACACGAGCAATGGATGCACAGAACATTTAGCATTCATCCGCTGCCATCCCACGAAAGGTTACAAAACACTGAATAACCCCTCCTGCTTATCTGTTTATTATTTCAGTTCATGGAGCCTGGGGCCAAGTTTATTTTTCCTCTGCTTTTTCTATGAGCTGTCTGTCTTCAACAACATAAGCAAAATCTTTAAATACACATACACACCTGAAGTAACATTTTATATTGCAAGTGCAGGGGAGAAGCAAAAAACGTAAAGTTGTATTAAAAGTGAAGTGAACTGTTAAACATGTATCGATCAATGCAATGTCTCTGTCACATTTCGTCAAGGCTAAGTGTTAATCTTGTTGATCATCTGAGTATAGAGTATAGAATACTGGAATAAAAAAAATGTAACCTTTATTTAACTAGGCAAGTCAGAACAAAGTATTATTTACAATGACGGCCTACTAGGGAACAGTGGATTAACTGCCTTGTTCAGGGGCAGAACGACAGATTTTTACCTTCAGCTCGGGTATTCAATCTAGCAACTTTTCGGTTACTGGCCCAATGCTCTAACTACTAGGGTATCTGCCACCCAAAAATTAGCTCTGTTAATACTGTACAGGGTGATGGATATGTGGATGAGGAGGATACTGTATACTGGAAATGAGTTCTGTTAGTACTGTACAGGGTGATAGATATGTGGATGAGGAGGATACTGTATACTGGAAATGAGCTCTGTTAATACTGTACAGGGTGATGGATATGTGGATGAGGAGGATACGTTATACTGGAAATAAGTTCTGTTAATACTGTACAGGGTGATAGATATGTGGATGAGGAGGATACTGTATACTGGAAATTAGTTATGTTAATACTGTACAGGGTGGATATGTGGATGAGGAGGATACTGTATACTGGAAATGAATTCTGTTAATACTGCACATGTCACGCCCTGACCTTAGAGACGTTTATTTTCCCCTAGTTTGGTTAGGTCAGGGTGTGATGTGGGGTGGGCAATTTAGTTTTTCTATTTCTTTGTTTTGGCTGAGTGTGGTTTCCAATCAGAGGCAGCTGTCCATCGTTGTCTGATTGGGAACCATACTTAGGCAGCCCTTTTTCCCTCCTTGAGTTGTGGGATCTTTTTTTTGTGCAGCTGCCTTTGAGCAACCCCAGAGTGCCACGTTTCTTTCTGTTTTACCTGTTTATTGTTTTGTTCGTTTTTTTTTCAATAAAGTATGTTGAATCACCGGCACGCTGCGCCTTGGCTTATACATGACAGGGAGTTCGAAGATAGCGAGCGTGACAGAAGATCCCACCACAAGAAAGCCAAGCAGCGTGCGCTTACTGGGAAGATGAGCTGGACCGGGGAGAACCAACATCAAGGGAAGCACGAGAGGCATTCCCCCCCAAAAAATTGGGGGGGCACACGGGGAGTTTGGCAGAGTCAGGGTGGAGACCTGAGCCAACTCCCCGTGCTTACCGTGGGGAGCGAGTGACGAAGCAAGCACCGTGTTATGCGGTGATGCGCGCTGTGTCGCCAGTGCGCACTCACAGGCCGGTGCGATCTGTGCCCGCGCCCTGCAGTGGTCGAGCTGGGTTGAGCATCCAGCAAAGACGGGTTGTGCCAGCCATACGCTCCAGACCTCCAGTGCGCCTCCACGGCCCAGTATATCCTGCGCCAGTTCTGCGCACTGTGTCGCCAGTGCGCCTGCACAGTCCAGTTCGTCCTGTGCCAGCGCTCCACCCTTGCCGGGATAAAGTAAACATCCAGCCAGGACTGGTTGTGCCAGCCCTAAGTTCCAGACCTCCAGTGCGCCTCCACGGCCCAGTATACCCTGTGCCAGCTCTGCGCACCCGGTCTCCAGCGCAGAAAAAAAAAATATGAAATTGTATGAAATGTATGCATTCACTACTGTAAGTCGCTCTGGATAAGAGCGTCTGCTAAATGACTAAAATGTCATGTAAATGTATCTCCCCAGTCCGGTGAGACCTGTTCCAGCTCCACGAAAGAAGCCTCCAGTGATGATCTATCGTCCAAAGCCTCCAGTGATGAACCATGGCACGAAGCCTCCAGTGATGATCCATGGCCCGGAGCCTGTAGTGATGATCCATGGCACGAAGCCTCCAGTGATGATCCATGGCCCGGAGCCTCCAGTGATGATCCATGGCAAGAAGCCTCTAGTGGTAATCCATGGCCCGGAGCCTCCAGTGATAATCCATGGCACGAAGCCTCCAGTGATGATCCATGGCCCGGAGCCTCCAGTGATGATCCATGGCAAGAAGCCTCTAGTGGTAATCCATGGCCCGGAGCCTCCAGTGATAATCCATGGCACGAAGCCTCCAGTGATGATCCATGGCCCGGAGCCTCCAGTGATGATCCATGGCAAGAAGCCTCCAGTGATGATCCATGGTGCAGAACCTGTAGTGATGATCCATGGCGCGGAGCCTACAGCGAAGTCCCCCAGTCAAAGATAGCGAGCGTGATAGCACAGGGGGATGGATATGTGGATGAGGAGGATACTGTATACTGGAAATGAGTTCTGTTAATACTGCACAGGGTGATAGATATGTGGATGAGGAGGATACTGTATACTGGAAATGAGTTCTGTTAATACTGTACAGGGTGATAGATATGTGGATGAGGAGGATACTGTATACTGGAAATTAGTTCTGTTAATACTGCACAGGGTGGATATGTGGATGAGGAGGATACTGTGTACTGGAAATTAGTTATGTTAATACTGCACAGGGTGGATATGTGGATAAGGAGGATATTGTATATCTGCTCCTGTGTTATCTGTTGGTCATTTCATGGTCATTCCATGTAGTCGTTGTCCATTTGTTGTCCATTTCTAATTGTCCCTCAGATACACATGTAGGATTTAAATTTGAACCAGTAATTGTGAATTATTATGTACATTTTAATTAATGGACATATTTGTAGGGGTTGATACATTTTTCATTAGGGCAAATCAAGTGTTTTAGTGGAAATTACAAACTTTATAAACCTTTTAAAACTCAAATACACTACAATTTTGCATTTCCTGCTTTGCAAAAAATTCTCAGCAACAAAAAGTGATCAAATTAAGATCCTACATCTGTATGATTGAAGTCATGTTGAATTGAAACATTGAACTGAGTTCTGTTCTTATTCACCTGAACTATGGTTAGGAACACATTAGAATGTAAATTGTTTGCTCTGCTGTCCGCTATACACAGTTATATACGGAAGACTGTTGTCCTATTAACATAGGCCTGCACACCACATGAAGTCACACAGTACAGCCCCTCTCATCAATATCGACACGGAGACCCTCTATCATTAATTTGCTCAAACATTCATATGTCCCTGACATTAATTCACTCACGTTTGGCAGGGGGTCAAAACAAGTTCTGCCTGCCTTTGTTTCAATTCATAATATCGTCTTTCATGCTGGCTTGATTGCCACTTCTGAGCAGCTAGGGCAGGATCACATTTTTCTATGAAAATGTTTCTCAGTACCTGTAGTTTTCAATTATGCTAAGGATCTCTGTGCTATTCTAATCTGTAATTGGAACACATTGGGTGGTGCATGTTGGAACTTATACCAGCTCCCTGTGGTGCTCAAATTCAAAGCCAGCGAAGGCTAACAAGCATCTAGACAGATTGTGTTTTATATGTTTAGATTTCTACCAAATTGAAACTTTTTTTGTTTTGTTTGCCATTTACCTTAGATTAATAATAGTTCAAAACTCAGACAATGGGTTTTACAATTTAATTTAAGACATGACAGAGTCATCATATTTTCAAAGTCATGTTGTATTGTTCTATTCCCAAAGCACCTCATCCAGATTGTCCTTTTTCGCCTGACTGGCTGTATTTCCCCCATTTTTTTGGTTTTAAACTTTAGTCTTGATGAGAGCACATTCTGTGGATCCACCGCTACTTCTATGAGATCATCGCTGTAATGAAATTCAGATCTTTACTCAGTCATTTGACCACCCATCCATTCAATGATTAATTCATCCAGTACGGTGAACCCACTTACAAAGAGGAGGTAAACCCATGCCTGCACCAGTATGTGTTGCTTTTATCCCTATTTTATGAGACTGCGAGCCAATGTGAAATCCGGAAAGCCAATTTGAAATATTAATGTCTTTCTTTAGAAATTACACTGAAGTAATCCCCTCACAGATCCATTCATGGAAAGAGTGGTCTTAAAAATAAATGTTGTAAATGTGGTATTTTACAAAGCAGGGACACCATAGATAGGTGTATTTTTATAGAAGCACTCACGGCTCAAGGCTGTATTAAGTAGCGGTCATAGGCTGGAGAGTTCAACCACATTCTGTGCTTAACGTGGATAATCTTATTCCATAGAAGTTTGTACTGTAAAGACTAACTAGAATGTTTGTAATCATCTCAAAGTAAGGTTTATTTGGGTGCCGTGGTGTACACTTTACCTCTGGACTGAGGTTGTCATGGCAGTACACTTTACCTCTGGACTGAGGTTGTCATGGCAGTACACTTTACCTCTGGACTGAGGTTGTCATGGCAGTACACTTTACCTCTGGACTGAGGTTGTCATGGCAGTACACATTACCTCTGGACTGAGGGTGTCATGGCAGTCTCAGATATAGATACTTCTGTGGTGCTTTGGACTTTGGCTTGATTACAGGAAGATGAGCTTCCCAGCTCTAAGGTTTCAGTCATATCTGCGTTTTGTGTTACTTTTGTTCTGGTATTTTGCTTGTATGGGCAGTTTTCCATTATTGTGTCCTTCAGTTTTGGAGAAACAAAGAGATGTCATGATGCTGTTTATCCATCTGTGCTTCCTCCTTTTGAATAATTGCATTTCTTGTTTTTTAATGTCAAACAAAATCTCCAACATGTTTAGTCAACAAATCTGCCACTCTCTCCCAAGCAAGGACATGTTTTGAAGAGATTTAGCCTTCAAAACAGTACGCGATCTGCTAATTTCTTCTGTCTATTGAAAGTGAAGATAGAGACACAGAAGCCCACATTGTGGTGGGTGTTAATTTGCTTGTAATTAGCTGACAAACAAATGTTTCCAAACTTTCCTTCGGTGCCTATCTGGCCTTTCGAAATGCAAGCCAGCTTTGAATGTTTGTCTTAATTTTTCTTGCTCTATTCTCGCAATCACGAAGCTGTCATAGAAAATTATGCAAAGATAAAAGAAGGTCTAAAGTTCTCAAAGTGAACCTTGTCATAATTATGTCCTCAACTTGGATTTTCAAACTGACGTACTAAGTCTGGGGTGTTATTACAGTGATAGTCACGTGGAGTGACTATCAAGTAGGAAATTTGTGCAGTGAATAACCCTATCATGTCTCTTTCTACGCATCTCTACGCAATACAAATCAGATGTTAGCTAGCCCAAGCTAATCTACAAGTATTATATGTAAAATAATTACTTAAGATTATTATATCTTGTTCGAGTAAAAGGTTTATGGCAATATGCAGGGAAGTTGTTTGTTTGTCATCTCAATCTTACCCAGAAGACTTGAGAAAACAACAACAGATTTCAGCGTCAATTAACGTAACAATGTATTAATATACAAGGTTGTTGAATACAGAGATTAAATATACAGTTGAAGTCGGAAGAATACATACACTTAGGTTGGAGTCATTAAAACCTCTTGACGGTCGCCTAGGATAGGGGGCGCCACAGCGCATTTTGAAAAAAAATCGTTCCCATTTTCAACGGCCTACTAATCAAAGTCAGAAGCTTGGACATGCATATACTTATTTTATATGGATAGAAAACACCCTAAATTTTCTAAAACTGTTTGAATGGTGTCTGTGAGTATAACAGAACTCGTATGGCAGTCAAAACCCCGAGACCGATTGAACCAGGAAGTGGGAATCTGAATTGTCGACTCGACTTCACAGCCTTACCTTTAATTCACAACGTGAAAAAAATTATAATTGAGCACTTTCCAGTGCTTCCACTAGATGTCCCCAGTCTTTACAAAGTGTTTTGAGGGTTCTGCGGTAGAAACTCAGTGAAAGAGACGATGTGGCAATTGGTCAGAGAAGTAGGGCCATGAGCATTGTGACGTCGGCGGCCGTGTCTGCCCCCACCTTTGGAAACCTTTTGAAACACATTGAAATCGTCCCACTCGAATCTGATTGGCTCTCTTGTTGAAACAGGCCCTGACGATTATTTTATACAACGTTTGACATGTTTGACATGACGGATCAACATTTGATTACAGCCTTAGGACGCGCTAACAACAGGAAGCTAATGGAACATAAAGCATGGACTTTTTCGACCGAAAATACATTTGTCATGGACCTGGGATATCGGGAATTGCTTTCTGATGAAGACAACTAAAGGTGAGGGATTATTGGCGATATTATACAAGATCAGATGTGATTTGCAATTGTTCAAAGATGGTGCCGAGCTAGGCTTTGGAGCTCATTTTCTGGGGTATCGCATCCCATTTGATCTCAAAGTGTGATTACCCTGTAAAGTTAATTTAAAATCTGTTATGACAGGTGTTTTCAAGAGATATTCATCTATAAATCTTAGATTGACAATATAAAAAAAAAAATCGTTTTCGAATAGTAATTTATAAAATTGTAGCACTGTTTCCCGTGACGCATTTTATGGGAAAATAGTTAGTCAACCTCAGGTGCCGATGTAAAATGCTGTTTTTATATAGAAATATGACCTTTATTGAACAAAAGATTGCATGCTGTGTGTAACATGATGTCCTAGGTGTGTCATCTGATGAAGTTTGTAAAAGGTTAGTGCTGCATTTAGCTGTTTTTTGGTTATATGTGATGCGTGTGCTTGGTCGGAAAATTCATATGATGCTACTTTTAGAAAGTACTCCTCTAACATAATCTAATATTGTGCTTTTCCTGTAAAACCTTTTTGAAATCGGACAACGAGGGTCGATTCAAGAGAGGTGTATCTATAAAACGATATGAGACAGCCCTATATTTGAAAAAAAAAAATATTGAATTTCGTTATGCTAATGTCGCTAGGAGTTTTCGCTGGAAAATGATCCCGCTAACGGGATGAGACTTTCAAGAGGTTTAACTCATTTTTCAACCACTCCACAAATTTCTTGTCACCAAACTATAGTTTTGGCAAGTCGGTTAGGACATCTACTTTCTGCACTACACAATTATTTTTTTCAACAATTCTTTACAGACAGATTATTTCACTTATAATTTACTGTATCACAATTCCAGTGGGTCAGAAGTTTACATACACTAAGTTGACTGAGCCTTTAAACAGCTTGGAAAATTCCAGAAAATGAAGTCATGGCTTTAGAAGCCTCTGATAGGCTAATTGACATCATTTGAGTCAATTGGAGGTGTACCTGTGGATGTATTTCAAGGCCTACCTTCAAACTCAGTGCCTGAGTTACGGCAAATGCACATGGGGACAAAGATCATACTTTTTGGAGAAATGTCCTCTGGTCTGATGAAACAAAAAAGATATGTTTGGCCATAATGACCATCGTTATGTTTGGAAGAAAAAGGGGGAGGCTTGCAAGCCGAAGAACACCATCCCAACCGTGAAGCACGGGGGTGGCAGCATCATGTTGTGGGGGTGCTTTGCTGCAGGAGGGACTGGTGCACTTTGCAAAATAGATGGCATCATGAGGATGGAAAATTATGTGGATATATTGAAGCAACATCTCAAGACCTCAGTCAGGAAGTTAAAGCTTGGTCGCAAATGGTCTTCCAAATGGACAATGACCCCAAGCATACTTTCAAAGTTGTGGCAAAATGGCTCAAGGACAACAAAGTCAAGGTATTGGAGTGGCCATCACAAAGCCTTGACCTCAATCCTATAGAAAACCTGTGGGCAGAACTGAAAAAGTGTGTGCAAGCAAGGAGGCCTACAAACCATACTCAGTTACACCAGCTCTGTCAGGAGGAATGGGCCAAAATTCACCCAACTTATTGTTGGAAGCTTGTGGAAGGCTACCTGAAATGTTTGACCCAAGTTAAACAATTTAAAGGCAATGCTACCAAATACTAATTGAGTGTATGTAAACTTAAAATGTGACGAAAGAAATAAAAGCTGAAATAAATAATTATCTCTACTATTAATCTGACATTTCACATTCTTAAAATAAAGTGGTGATCCTAACTGACCTAAGACAGGGACTTTTTACTAGGATTAAATGTCAGGAATTGTGAAAAACTGAGTTGAAATGTTTTTGGCTAAGGTGTATGTAAACTTCCGACTTCAACTGTACATGTTTGGTCTGATGTTTTCACTGTAACTGGACATTAGAAAAAATGCTTCATAAAGACCATTGAGCAACTAATCAACTGTCACGGATCCCTCCGGAACTTTCATTGCGCACACCTGTACACTATTCTCGCTGATTAGTACTTGTATAAGTTTGCCCTTTGTTTTCCATTGGGCCGTAGATTATTGTTGCTATGTCCGTTGGTGCATGTGAGTACCTGTGCCGTGTGTTTTGGGCTTTCGAGCCCGTGTGGATTGCACAGATGATTACGGGTCTTCGCCCCCGAGCCTTTACACGGCTGCAGGTCGTAATTTGGGTGTAATAAAAAACCCTATTACACATTCCTGCGCCTGTCTTCTGACCATTTATGCCTTCATGACAGAATAATGGACCATTAAGGGAGACAGTGGGAATGGCCCATCCGACGATGCTGCGACTGGTCCGTCCAGTGCCACCTCAACTTCGGCAGCTGCAACTGGGTTGTCCGACATCACCATAACGGATCCGTCTGATGACGCAACTTCAGCAGCTACAACTGGCCCGTCCAATACTGACACAACTGGTCTGTGCGACGCCACTGCTACTGGTCCGTCCAACGCCGCCACAACTTCAGCAGCGGCAACTGGCCCGTCCGACGACGCAACTTCTGCAGTTGCATCAGGTTCTGATCGACCCGCACTGCATTCCTGTGATTGTCCTTGAGGCCGGTGTCATCCTCGAGGCCGGTGTCATTGTGTCAGGGGCGGGGGTACTGTCACTGATCCCTCCGGAACTTTCATTACGCACAGCTGTCCCCTATTCCCACTGATTAGTACTTGTATTAGTGTGCCCTTTGGTTTCCATTGGGGTGTAGATTATTGTTACTACGGTATGTCCATTGGTGCGTGTGAGTACCTGTGCTGATGGTGTTTTGGGCTTTCGTGCCTTTGTGGATTGCGCAGATGATTACGGGTCTCGTCCCGTGGATGAATCATTGTGTGTGTGTTATTTATTCGAGGTACTCCTCGCTCTTTGTTTTGGGTTTCTACCCTGTGTGTTTTGTTACGTGTTTGTTTGGTCTTCATCTCCGTGCCATTACATGGCACACCGTAATTTTGGGTATAATAAAAAAATATTACTCATTCCTGTGCCTGTCTCCCGAATCATTGTTACCAGCGTGACATAAACACATTGACCAAAATAGAATATGATGGAACAGAGTGAGCAAGCCAAACAGAAGAACATGAGAGTGGAGAAATTAGAGACAGAGGTGAGTATTTTTTCAGTCACCTCTGTGGAGCACGAAAATGATCACACTGCAAATGAGTCAGTGTGGTCCAACGCTTGGAGCTGTGTCATTTAGGGATTCGTTCCTTTATTTTTTAACAGTCATTAGAGCCAGCTCCAGGGCGGCGAAAGGCACGTTTATTTCCTCATATGGTGTAATGTGTCACCCTTTCCCCCCCTCTTTTTTCAATTTCTCTCAAATGTAGATTTCCACATCAAGGGAGCCATCACACTGATGGAATCAAAGAGCTGCCTGGGTCTTTGAACTGTCCTGATGAAGAGATGAAAAGGATGAGGTAGCTCTGGCTTCTGCCGTTCATAACATCTCCTGTCTTTCCAAGTTTGCCTGGATGAAAGCCACCTCTCTCTATTTATTTATTTATTTATTTCTGTCTGTCTGTCTGTCTGTCTGTCTGTCTGTCTGTCTGTCTGTCTGTCTGTCTGTCTGTCTGTCTGTCTGTCTGTCTGTCTGTCTGTCTGTCTCTCTCTCTCTCTCTGGGAGAGTCCCAAATGGCACCCTATTCCCTATGTAGTGCACAATGTTTGACCAGGGCCCGTATCTCTCTCTCTCTCTCTACTTTCTCTCTGTTCCCCTCTTGCTCCTTCACCCATACGGCCAAGGCCTCTCTCTCAGGTTTCTTCTTTCTCTTGGTCCCTCAATTGCACCGAAGTAGGTCCAAGATGTCCTTCCACATGGGTGCTATGTTTGAAAATCACCCTGGCCATTTCTCTGGTGATGGGAAAGCATTATAGTACAGTCAGTAAATGACATGGTCTACAAAGTAGTCAATATGAAGCACCTCTCCAGTGAGCTGAATGATTGATATTGATTTGAAGCAAAACTGATGAATCTATTAGAGAGTTGATGTAGAGTAATATATGATATTACATCTATAAGCTACACAGCATATTTAGATATCCAGAAAATGTGTATGTCCAGGTACACTAAACATGGTTGTCAGCATACATGTAGTAAAAGGCATCTTGTATTAATACCTTATTTGTGCATTACCATTGAATTTGTCAGGGTTTTTGTCAGTCTCCTCTCCCACAGTCTCTCTGCTTTCCTCACAAATTGTTCATAAATTGCCTGATGGTGTTGAACAAAACCAGATTAGAAACAGGAATCGAGCTGAGGCAAACACTAAACGATAGGTCTCAGCTGAGCTGGGGCCGGGTCAAGACCGTCTGTAGGCGGTACCTTAAGGGTGCGTGTGTGTGTGAGGCGACTCAAGGTCTGCAGTTCGGATAGAAAAGAGTGAGTGTGTATGTGTGGGTGGGACCTCTGTGGGCGAGCAATTGGCTGCCGGCAGGTGTGAGCTCTGAGTGGCATCTCTCTAACGAGAGCCCGGGAGGTTGAGATGTACAGTACATGGCTTGTTCAGTTTGCCTGGGTGAGAACACTGAGCCGTTTGGAGAAAACTCCTGCTGTTCTGGCACTACAAGGCTCATCTTCTAACATGCATTGAACCAGGGTCCTCACAAGGAAATGGTGTGCTAACTCTGTTGTTTGCGGTATCCCCACTCTCTGCTGATGGCCTTTTAGACCACTGCATTTGTTTTTCATGTTGATGTGGTTAGGAATCTCTCTAGGGCTGCGTGGCTGGGTCTTTGTGGGTAGTGGTTTATATAATACCAAATACACAGTATCTATTATTTTATTCTCAGTTGGATGATATAATTGTTGCTGAATATTAGACCATAAAGGCAATGTTTGATGAGGAGACTACTGTATCTTCTTATTTTGCCCAAATGTGTTGTCCTAATGCAGATCTTGGCCCTTCTTTGGACACTGTATTAACAAACCTCCAAACGAGCTTCAATACCGTACAACACTCCTTCCGTGGCCTCCAACTGCTTTTAAATGCTAGTAAAACTAAATGCATGCTCTTCAACCGATTGTTGCCCGCACCCGCCCAACTAGCATCACTACTCTGGACGGTTCTGACAAGAATATGTGGACAACTACAAATACCTAGGTGCCTGGTTAGACTGTAAATTCTCCTTCCAGACTCAAATTAAGTATCTCCAATCCAAAATTAAATCTTGATTTGGCTTCCTATTTCGCAACAAAGCCTCCTTCACTCATGCTGCCAAACATACCCTCGTAAAACTGACTATCCTACCGATCCTTGAATTGAAAAAATAACTGAAGCTGGAGTCTTACATCTCCCTCTCTAACTTTAAGCATCAGCTGTCAGAACAGCTTACCGATCACTGTCCCTGTACACAGCCAATCTGTAAATAGCACACCCAACTACCTCATCCCCATATTGTTATTTATCCTCTTGCTCTTTTGCACCCCAGTATCTCTACTTGCACGTCATCATCTTCACACATATCACTCTAGTGTTAATGCTAAATGGTAAGTATTTTGCCTCTATGGCCTATTTATTGCCTTACCTCCCTACTCTTCTACATTTGCACACACTGTACATAGATTTTCTTTTGTGTTATTGACTGTACGTTTGTTTGTGTGTAACTCTGTGTTTTTTTTGTCGCATTGCTTTGCTTTATCTTGGTCAGGTCACAGTTGTAAATGAGAACTTGCTCTCAACTAGCTTACCTGGTTAAATAAATAAAAAAATCTTCAGTCAGATCTGGGGACTCATGCTGGGTGTAATGTTTTGAGGATCTGTGACATGTGCACATCAATTTGTAATGCTGTCATTGGCTCATGCAGTCTTGAGCCTCAATTGGGGCAGCAGGGCAGCCTAGTGGTTACAGTGTTGGACTAGTAACTGAAAGGTTACAAGTTCAAATACCCAAGCTGACAAGGTACAAATCTGTTGTTCTGCCCCTGAACAAGCAGTTAACCTGCTGTCATTGAAAATAAGAATTTGTTCTTAACTGACCTGCCTAGTTAAATAAAGGTAAAAAATTGTAGGATAGCTATCTGTCAATCAATCTGTTACATCCATATTGTTGACTGTTTGGCGCTGAACTAGCTGGTGCTGAGCGAAAAATGGAACCTAGAGACACCAGTGGATGTTTTGTGGGAAGTACACCTTCACTCTCTGCTGCAAATAAAATATGGCACAGCAGCTTTGTTTTGCAGCATATGACTACTCCAAATAAATGACAGCCTGGAAGACTTGTCAGGAAGCCTCTCCCTACTAAAGTAAGTTCACCCTCCAAGCGTACACTCCTTTCCGCTCAAGACATGTGAAGGAGACGATGAAGAGGATGATGAGGAGGAGAGGGGAGCATCAGCAGTTCGTTCTCCTTAGGGAAAATGCAACTCATCTGAGCTTTAGCCCCCTTTCTCTCTTGCTCTCTGTTGCTCTCAACCCACCTCTCAAGCAATTCACTCATATCAAGTCTCAGCATAAACTGGTGTCTATCATTTAGAAGGATTTGTGATTCCACTTTAGGGAGAAAGAGAAAATTGAGACTCAAGTGACACAGTGACTGTGATACCTATGGCTGTTTTTGGCCATTTCAATTAATTTGAGATTTTCAAAGAATGGTAGCAGACTGTATTGCCACCCTTAATTGCCCTGTCTTTAACCAAAGCCTAAAAGAGAGTATGTGTCCACAGGCATGGAAGGAAGCTAAAGTAATTCCACTACCTAAAAATAGTAAATCACCATTTGTTGGCTCTAACAGCTACCTAATCAGTTTGCTCCCTGGTCTTAGTAAACTGATGTAGAATATTATGTTTGAACAAATAGAATGCTATTTTTGAAAGAACAATTTAACTACTGACTTTCAGCATGCATGTAGGAAAGGGCACTCAACTTTTACTGCACTGACTCAGATGACAGATGATTGCCTAAAATAAATGGATAAAAATATGATAGTTGGATTTCAGTGCAACCTTTGATGTTGTTGATCATTATTTGTTATTGAAAAAACTCACTTGTTATGGCTTTACATCACCTGCCATCACATGGTTGGAGAGTTGTTTATCCAATAGAACTCAGAGAGTATTCTTTAATGGAAGAAGCTTCTTTAACATCAGATATGTAGAATGCGGTATCCCTCAGGGCAGTTGCCTAAGGACGTTACTCTTCTCTATTTTTACAAATGATTACACTTTCACAAGAAGCTAAAATGACTATGTATGCTGATGATTGCACACTTTACACATCAGCACCTACAGACAGTGAGCTTACTGAGACTCTTAGCAAGGAGTTACAGTCAGTGTCAAAATAGGTAATTAACAACGAACTGGTCTTAAATACATCTTAAACTAAAAGCATTGTATTTGGTTCAAAGCATTCTGTTACACCTAAACCTCAGCTGGAGTTGTGGATAAAGGGTGTGACCATTGAACAAGTTGAAGAAGTTGAACTCGTAGGAGTAACATCAGATGGTCAGTTATCATCGTCAAGTCATATTGACAAAGTTGTTGTGAAGATGGGAAGAGGGATGTCTGTTATAAACAGATGTTCTGTGTTTCTGACGCAAATATCAACTGTACTAGTTATTCAGGCTCTGATCTTGTCCCATCTTGACTTCTTTCTGGTAATATGGTCAGGTGCAACAACGAAACATTTACATTTTACATTTAAGTCATTTAGCAGACGCTCTTATCCAGAGCGACTTACAAATTGGTGCATTCACCTTATGATATCCAGTGGAACAACCACTTTACAATAGTGCCAACCCCCAAAGAGGTGGGGTTTCAGGTGTCTCTGGAAGGTGGTGATTGACTCTGCTGTCCTGGCGTCGTGAGGGAGCTTGTTCCACCATAGGGGGGCCAGAGCAGCGAAGAGTTTTGACTGGGCTGAGCGGGAACTGTGCTTCCTCAGAGGTAGGGGGGCCAGCAGGCCAGAGGTGGATGAGCGCAGTGCTCTCGTTTGGGTGTAGGGACTGATCAGAGCCTGAAGGTACGGAGGTGCCGTTCCCCTCACGGCTCCGTAGGCAAGCACCATGGTCTTGTAGCGGATGCGAGCTTCAACTGGAAGCCAGTGGAGAGAGCGGAGGAGCGGGGTGATGTGAGAGAACTTGGGAAGGTTGAACACCAGACGGGCTGCGGCGTTCTGGATGAGTTGTAGGGGTTTAATGGCACAGGCAGGGAGCCCAGCCAACAGCGAGTTGCAGTAATCCAGATGGGAGATGACAAGTGCCTGGATTAGAACCTGCGCCGCTCCCTGTGTGAGGCAGGGTCGTACTCTGCGAATGTTGTAGAGCATGAACCTACAGGATCGGGTCACCGCCTTGATGTTAGTGGAGAACAACAGGGTGTTGTCCAGGGTCACGCCAAGGTTCTTAGCGCTCGGGGAGGAGGACACAATGGAGTTGTCAACCGTGATGGCGAGATCATGGAACAGGCAGTCCTTCCCCGGGAGGAAAAGCAGCTCCGTCTTGCCGAGGTTCAGCTTGAGGTGGTGATCCGTCATCCACACTGATATGTCTGCCAGACATGCAGAGATGCGATTCGCCACCTGGTTATCAGAAGGGGGAAAGGAGAAGATTAATTGAGTGTTGTCTGCATAGCAATGATAGGAGAGACCATGTGAGGATATGACAGAGCCAAGTGACTTGGTGTATAGCGAGAATAGGAGAGGGCCTAGAACAGAGCCCTGGGGGACACCAGTGGTGAGAGCACGTGGTGCGGAGACAGATTCTCGCCACGCCACCTGGTAGGAGTGACCTGTCAGGTAGGACGCAATCCAAGCATGGGCCGCGCCGGAGATGCCCAACTCGGAGAGGGTGGAGAGGAGGATCTGGTGGTTCACAGTATCAAAGGCAGCAGATAGGTCTAGAAGGATGAGAGCAGAGGAGAGAGAGTTAGCTTTAGCAGTGCGGAGAGCCTCCGTGACACAGAGAAGAGCAGACTCAGTTGAATGACCAGTCTTGAAACCTGACTGATTTGGATCAAGAAGGTCATTCTGAGAGAGATAGCAAGAGAGCTGGCCAAGGACGGCACGTTCAAGAGTTTTGGAGAGAAAAGAAAGAAGGGATACTGGTCTGTAGTTGTTGACATCGGAGGGATCGAGTGTAGGTTTTTTGAGAAGGGGTGCAACTCTCGCTCTCTTGAAGACGGAAGGGACGTAGCCAGCGGTCAAGGATGAGTTGATGAGCGAGGTGAGGTAAGGGAGAAGGTCTCCGGAAATGGTCTGGAGAAGAGAGGAGGGGATAGGGTCAAGCGGGCAGGTTGTTGGGCGGCCGGCCGTCACAAGACGCGAGATTTCATCTGGAGAGAGAGGGGAGAAAGAGGTCAAAGCACAGGGTAGGGCAGTGTGAGCAGGACCAGCGGTGTCGTTTGACTTAGCAAACGAGGATCGGATGTCGTCGACCTTCTTTTCAAAATGGTTGACGAAGTCATCTGCAGAGAGGGAGGGGGGGGAGGATTCAGGAGGGAGGAGAAAGTGGCAAAGAGCTTCCTAGGGTTAGAGGCAGATGCTTGGAATTTAGAGTGGTAGAAAGTGGCTTTAGCAGCAGAGACAGAAGAGGAAAATGTAGAGAGGAGGGAGTGAAAGGATGCCAGGTCCGCAGGGAGGCGAGTTTTCCTCCATTTCCGCTCGGCTGCCCGGAGCCCTGTTCTGTGAGCTCGCAATGAGTCGTCGAGCCACGGAGCAGGAGGGGAGGACCGAGCCGGCCTGGAGGATAGGGGACATAGAGAGTCAAAGGATGCAGAAAGGGAGGAGAGGAGGGTTGAGGAGGCAGAATCAGGAGATAGGTTGGAGAACGTTTGAGCAGAGGGAAGAGATGATAGGATGGAAGAGGAGAGAGTAGCCGGAGAGAGAGAGCGAAGTTTGGGACGGCGCAATACCATCCGAGTAGGGGCAGAGTGAGAAGTGTTGGATGAGAGCGAGAGGGAAAAGGATACAAGGTAGTGGTCGGAGACTTGGAGGGGAGTTGCAATGAGATTAGTGGAAGAACAGCATCTAGTAAAGATGAGGTCAAGCGTATTGCCTGCCTTGTGAGTAGGGGGGAAGGTGAGAGGGTGAGGTCAAAAGAGGAGATGAGTGGAAAGAAGGAGGCAGAGAGGAATGAGTCAAAGGTAGACGTGGGGAGGTTAAAGTCACCCAGAACTGTGAGAGGTGAGCCATCCTCAGGAAAGGAACTTATCAAGGCGTCAAGCTCATTGATGAACTCTCCAAGGGAACCTGGAGGGCGATAAATGATAAGGATGTTAAGCTTGAAAAGGCTGGTAACTGTGACAGCATGAAATTTAAAGGAAGCGATAGACAGATGGGTCAGGGGAGAAAGAGAGAATGTCCACTTGAGAGAGATGAGGATTCCAGTGCCACCACC
Organism: Salmo trutta; assembly: GCF_901001165.1. Lineage (NCBI taxonomy): Eukaryota > Metazoa > Chordata > Actinopteri > Salmoniformes > Salmonidae > Salmo > Salmo trutta. Next base: position 15,181,973 of record NC_042959.1, read on the forward strand.
CCGCTGGCCAGATGCTCTCGGGGTATGCGAGAACACGTGGGCAGATGAGGAGAGAGCAGTAGGAGTAGCAGTGTTATCTGTGGTAATCCATGTTTCCGTCAGCTCCAAGAAGTCGAGGGACTGGAGGGTAGCATAGGCTGAGATGAACTCTGCCTTGTTGGCCACAGACCGGCAGTTCCAGAGGCTGCCGGAGACCTGGAACTCCACATGGATCGTGGACACTGGGACCACCAGGTTAGAGTGGCAGCGGCCACGCGGTGTGAAGCGTTTGTATGGCCTGTGCAGAGGGGAGAGAACAGGGATAGACAGACACATAGTTGACAGGCTACAGAAGAGGCTACGCTAAATGCAAAAGGGATTGGAATGACAAGTGGACTATACGTCTCAAATGTTCAGAAAGTTAAGCTTACGTTGCAAAAATCTTATTGACTAAAATTACTAAAATGATACAGTACTGCTGGCTGGTGAAGTAGGCTAGCTAGCAGTGGCTGCGTTGTTGACTTTGTTTGAAAGTGTAGCTGGCTAGGTAACCTCGATAGTTTCAGTACTACACCTTATCATGATACAAAGGCAACTATGTAGCTAGCTAACATAGCACTTATAAAGACGTTCCTTTGTAATGTATTTAGTTTCTACAATGCTGCTCGTCGGTAATAGTTGGCTAGGTTTGGAAAAATGGCGTCACGGGGGACGAAAATAGCTGGCTAGCTAACCTCGACAATTATCAAACTATGACAAAGACAACTATGTAGCTAGCTAACACTGCACTAGTCAAATCGTTCCGTTGTAATGTATTAGTTTCTACAGTGCTGCTAGTTGGTAAAGGTTGGCTAGCTAGCAGTGGGTTTGATGATGACTAGGTGTGTTGACTAAGTCTGGAGTCTGGAGAACGGCGTCGCGGCGCGGCGCGGCTGGCTAGCTAACCTCGATAATTACTCTAAACTACACAATTATCTTAGATACAAAGACAGCAAAGACAACTATGTAGCTAGCTAACACTACACTAATCAAGTCGTTCCGTTGTAATGTAATAGTTTCTACAGTGCTGCTAGTCGGTAGAAGTTGGCTAGCTAGCTAGCTAGCAGTGTTGACTAAGTTAGGAGAACGCGTCGCAGAGGACGAAAATAGCTGGCTAGCTAACCTTGATAATTACTCTAAACTACACAATTATCTTTAATACAAAGACGGCTATGTAGCTAGCTAAAAAAAATTGCTCAGATCAAACAAATCAAACCGTTGTAATGTCATGAAATGAAATGTAAAGAACTAGCAAAGCTGCAGCTGGCTCAAAACAAAGCAGCATGCTTTGCCCTTACCTGCACACACAGAATTAACATCAACAACATGCATGATAATCTTTCATGGTTGAGGGTTGAGGAGAATTGACTACTACTCATGTAATCTCTATTTTCCCACACTCAACACACTTTCCCACACTCAACACCAAAGAAATAGCTTTGCATGTGTGGCTCCTTACCACAATCAATCAGTATGGCAAAAAATTATCTCTGCTCAGAGGGCCTTAGAAATGATTTTTACAGAGAGAGAAGCTAGTGTGGAAGGAGCCTCTTCCACTTTGGAAGACGAAGATTTTTCCGAATATGAGGATCATGTCAATTCGGAGTCTGACAGTGAGTTGGAAGAAGAGGATGAGATTGACCCTCAGCCAGCCCCAGGACCAGCCCGTCAGCAATGAGCTCATCAGCAGCCTGCAGGAGGAGAAATATGAATGTAAAAAAAAAAAAAAAAAATGTAATGGTCTTCTTGCCCAAGGAATGAGCCACCCCACATGGCTGCCAATGTGATAAGGATGCAACCAGGGCCGACACGGATGGCGGTTACTCATTTGCAGGACATAAAGACTTCTTTTGAACTGCTCATCCCAGACACCATCCAGAAAATCATTCTGGACTGCACTAATTTGGAGGGAAGGCGTGCTTTTGGATAGAGATGGAAGGAGATGGACCAAACTCATTTACATGCATACTTTGGGGTTCTTATCCTTGCTGGTGTTTTCAGATTCAATGGGGAAACCATAGAATCCCTTTGGGATGTAGAAACTGGCAGAGGACTTTTCCGTGCAGCAATGTCTCTGGAAAACGTATTATTTTCAGGATTATCCGATTCGATAATCAAGACACCAGACCAGCTGGGCGGCAGAGAGACAAATCAAATCAAATTGAATCAAAGCTAGCTGCAGTCAGGTCAGTGTGGGACAAGTGGTTGGACTGCCTTCCCCTGTTTTACAACCCTGGGCCCAATGTTACTGTTGATGAGCAGCTTGTGCCATTTAGGGGCCGCTGCCCCTTCAGGCAGTATATACTGTCTAAACCCGCAAAATATGGAATCAAGATCTGGGCTGCCTGTGATGCTGCTTCATCATATGTTGTTGTTGCATTTGTATGTGTCAGACTCTCGTACCTTGGACTGCTGTAACTATATATGTGAGTGAGTGAGATGTTAGTAAAATTTCTGAACTGAGTGTTTTCATCATTCTAGATTGCAGCCGGTATTAACAAGAAGTGCTGCGATTGGTGTGGACCCAAGAAGGACAGGAAGACACAGTACACATGGATCAAGTGCAAGAAATACAATTTCAACAAAGACACAGTAAAACTCTGTCCCTCATGTGGTGTGTAGACCGGCCTTAATTTGTGTTCAATGGGGCTCATTTATCATTTCCATAAAATACTGTATGTAAAATGTGTCTTTCCAACTTGTTCAGTTCAAAGCAATAAACATAAATAGTGATGAACACCTTGTTTCTTTTATATTTGTTCAAGATAAACATGATTTATTCCACCCATGCCGTGATTATAATAATTGTATTTTAAAGAAAAGAATAGCGCTTTTATTGATATGTGATTTAGCAGAAGAAAATGACAAATATTAACCATGTATGCTGTCTATATTGCTTGTAATTGATATAGGTCAACATCTAAGTATTAACTATTAAGTATTTTTATGGCTTTACTGTGGGTGTTGGTCCACCTTTACTGTGGTTTGTGGGTTCATCAGACCCATGAACATGGGGTGAATAACAAAAACATAAACACCACACAAGGGTTAAAAAAAGAAATATTGTATCACACCGAATCTCCTCTTTCTAAATATCTTATTTAACTCTATTGTGTTTAAGAATATGAATATCAATATATGAATTGTGGGTAAATAGTGTTTTTGTTGTCTCTTGGTGTCTTTCCAATATATAACTCTTATTTTAATTTAGTTATTTAATGTAATATCTTGTGTTTTTCTTGTCTATAACTGTTCTGTACTTTGTCATCTATTTGTACATTTTATGTTGACCCTAGGAAGTGTAGCTGCATGAGCAGTAGCTATTTATTAAGGAGTGGTCCTTTAAGGAATGATATGGGAGAGGCAGGTTCTGAAGAGAGCTCAAGAGGATTTGTACAGACTGGGCTTTTGGTATCAAGACAAGGCCGAGTCGTGATGTGACGAGGGCTTGGATGAGTAGCTGCAGCTTCAAACAGGTGGCTCACTTTGTGACCGGTATTCTTGCAGGAATTCCCTCTGTAGCCTCAGATCTCTCTTGCTCGGGGGTGAGCACACTTCTGAATGAGTGATGCTACATAGGCCTACACAGAAAAACAGCCTTCTCTTTCATGCTGTACATCTTGCTGTGCATATGTAATGTACTGGAACGTTTGGGGGGGAATCCACAACCAAAGTTGACAGAATGTGTTGCAAAAGCAAGAAATGTGACACAACTATCACCCAAATGTTATAGTGTTGTGGTAATAATGAAATAGTACTGTAAACCCATTGTTTGATATTCAAAGTGTGTGTTTGGAGTTCAATGAGTTGTGTTGATGTGTATGGTGGGCCTTACAGATGTAGGATCTTAAAAACCTCTTAAGAATCTGACCCTTTTTTTCAATTTTCGCCTAAAATGACATACCCAAATCTAACTGCCTGTAGCTCAGGACCTGAAGCAAGGTTATGTATATTCTTGATACCATTTGAAAGGAAACACTTTGAAGTTTGTGGAAATGTGAAATTAATGTAGGAGAATATAACACAATAGATCTGGTAAAAGATAATACAAAGACAAAAACAACTGTTCTTTTGTATTTTTTTGTTCCATCATCTTTGAAATGCAAGAGATTGGCCATAATGTATTATTCCAGGTTAGGTGCAGTGTAGATTTTGGCCACTAGATGGCAACAGTGTATGTGCAACGTTTTAGACTGATCCAATGAACCATTGTATTTCTGTTCAAAATGTATCAAGTCTGCACAAATGTGCTTAATTGGTTTATTGATACATTTTCAAGTTCATAACAGTGCACTCTCCTCAAACAATAGCATGGTTTTATTTCACTGTAATAGCTACTGTAAATTGGACAGTGCAGTTAGATTAACTAGAATTTAAGATTTCTGCCCATATCACATATGTCTATGTCCTGGGAAATGTTCCTGTTACTTACAAGCTCATGCTAATCACATTAGCCTACGTTAGCTCAACCGTCCCGCGGGGGGGACACTGATTCTGTAGAGGTTCATTTGAGTCAGTTTGCTACAGCAGGAAAACAACCCTGCAGCAACAGGAAATGTAAATTATTATGTGGAGTATAATTAATGAAAAAAATATTTGGAGTTGATACATTTTTCATTACGGCAAATCAAGTCTGACATTTTCAAGTGGAAATTACAAACTTTGGAAACCTATTTAATTAACCTGTTGAGGCCAGGGGGCAGGATCTTATCCCGGTATTGGGATTCATTGTCATGTGACCATGGCGGGGAATTCAAAACTGCAAGAGTAATCATTTCAAATTGAATACACTACAATTTTGCATTTCCTGCTCTGCAGCAACAAAAGTGATACAATTAAGATCCTACATCTATACGCCTGTACATTAATACAATACAATATGATATACTAATATAATATAATTTGAATAATGATTTTTAGACATTATAAGTGTTCCTGGCTTCATCTACTGATCTCTCCCATCTGTCATTCATTATTAGCATTGTTCTAACATTATGCTAAGTGGTCATTACAGATATTTGTCATTTTTTTGTTTCAGTTTTGACCTCGCTTTTGTGCTATGCATTTCTAAAATAATAAATACGGTTTTATGGGACCTTGGAATACAAATTCCTATACATTAACCTATGGCTTATATGAATCCCATGCTAATGATAATTTGCTTTTGGTGAGCAAATGTTTATGTATGAGCATTATTCACAAATGTGATTGACTCCTTCTAACGTTCTCTGATGACTTCAACTGACATCTGCTTCAGGATGAATTTGTGTGGCTATGAAAACCTGGGAGTTGCTCTCAAAAATACAGTATATTTGCTTAATATTATTTTTACATTCATGGGTCTACTACACTCTGTTACTTTCCATCTCACTACACAGCAGGTTTTTGTCTTTCTGTCTTTTTCTTGCTTTCCTTCTCTCTCAAAAAAAATGATGGGGGTCTCATAATCTGTCTATTTGCTGAAAGGGAAGTACTACATAAAACAGATGCCTCCATGTTCAGGCCAAAGGTCTGCTTGCTCTTTCTCTGGACGTTTCTCTGGCACAACTCTATAGTCGATACAGAAAGATGTCTTTGACCTGTATTATTGCTAACCCTACAGCTGGAGACAAGCCAACAGCATGGTTCACAGCCAAGAGATATCATGCTGATGTGGACACTGTTAACATATGATGAACAGGAGGGTGATATGCACATCATAAACTTGAGTATACAGGCAAAAAAATATATACTGATAAAGAAATAAGACAAAGACTTTGCAAAAGATAAAAAATTATATTTTTGGGTGCAGGAATAAAGCACGAGAGAGCAGGAAACTTCTGGACGGATGGATGGGTGGTAGGGTGGTAGATACAGTAGGTAGACAGTAGGGTGGTAGATAGAGTAGGTAGATGGTAGGGTGGGTAGATACAGTAGGCAGGTGGTAGGGTGGGTAGATACAGTAGGTAGATAGTAGAGTGGTAGATATAGTAGATAGGTGGTAGAGTGGTAGATACAGTAGGCAGGTGGTAGGGTGGTAGATACAGTCTGTAGGTGGTAGGGTGGGTGGATACCGTAGGTAGATGGTAGGGTGGGTAGATACAGTAGGTAGATGGTAGGGTGGTAGATACAGTAGGTAGATGGTAGGGTGGTATACACAGTAAGTAGATGGTAGGGTGGTAGATACAGTAGGTAGGTGGTAGAGTGGTAGATACAGTAGGTAGATAGTAGGGTGGAAGAAACAGTAGGTAGATGTTAAGGTGGTAGGGACAGTAGGTAGATGGTAGGGTGGTTGATACAGTAGGTAGATGGTAAGGTGGTATATACAATAGGTAGATGGTAGGGTGGTAGATAGAGTAGGTTGGTAGTGTGGTAGATACAGCAGGTAGATAGTAGGGTGATGGATATAGACGGGTGGTATGGTGGTATATACAGTAGGTATGAATGTAGGGTGGTAGATACAGTATGTAGATGGTAGGGTGGTAGATGGTAGAGTGGTAGATACAGTAGGTAGATGGTAGGGTCGTAGATACAGTAGGAACATGGTAGGGTGGGTAGAATAAAGAAGGTAGACGGTAGGGTGGGTTGATACAGTAGGTAGATGGTAAGGTGGTAGGTACAGTAGGTAGATGGTAGGCTGGTTAATACAGTAGGTAGATGGTAAGGTGGTATATACAATATGTAGATAGAAGAGTGGTAGATACAGTGGGTAGGTAGTAGTGTGATGGATGCAGTAGGTAGATGGTAAGGTGGTATACACAATATGTAGATGGTAGCGTGGTAGATACAGTAGGTCGGTAGTAGTGTGATGGATGCAGTAGGTAGATGGTAGGGTCGTAGATACATTAGGTAAATGGTAGGGTGGGTTGATACAGTAGGTAGATGGTAGGGTGGGTAGAGACAGTAGGTAAATGGTAGGTTGGTAGATACAGTAGGTAGATGGTAGGGTGGTGGGTGCAGTAGGTAGATGGTAGGGAGATAAATACAGTAGATAGATACAGTAGGTAGATGGTAGGGAGATAAATACAGTAGATAGATACAGTAGGTAGATGGTAGGGTGGAAGAAACGGTAGATAGATGGTATGGTGGTAGATGCAGTAGGTAGATGATATGGTGGTAGATACATTAGATACAGTAGTTAGGTTGTAGGGTGGTAGATACAGCAGGTAGATGGTAGATACAGTAGGTAGATGGTAGGGTGGTAGACACAGCAGTTAGATGGTCGGTTGGAAGACAAAGTAGGTAGATGGTATGGTGGTAGATACAGTAGGTAGATGGTATGGTGGTAGATACAGTAGGTAGATGGTATGGTGGTATATACAGTAGGTAGATGGTATGGTGGTAGATACAGTAGGTAGATGGTCGGTTGGAAGATAAAAGTAGGTAGATGGTATGGTGGTAGATACAGTAGGTAGATGGTATGGTGGTAGATACAGTAGGAACATGGTAGGGTGGGTTGATACAGTAGGTAGATGGTAAGGTGGTAGATACAGTAGTTAGATGGTATGGTGGTAGACACAGTAGTTAGATGGTCGGTTGGAAGACAAAGTAGGTAGATGGTATGGTGGTAGATACAGTAGGTAGATGGTATGGTGGTAGATACAGTAGGTAGATGGTATGGTGGTAGATACAGTAGGAACATGGTAGGGTGGGTTGATACAGTAGGTAGATGGTAAGGTGGTAGGTACAGTATGTAGATGGTAGGCTGGTTAATACAGTAGGTAGATGGTAAGGTGGTATATACAATATGTAGATGGTAGAGTGGTAGATACAGTATGTAGGTAGTAGTGTGATGGATGCAGTAGGTAGATGGTAGGGTCGTAGATACATTAGGTAAATGGTAGGGTGGGATGATACAGTAAGTAGATGGTAGGGTGGGTAGAGACAGTAGGTAAATGGTAGGTTGGTAGATACAGTAGGTAGATGGTAAGGTGGTGGATGCAGTAAGTAGATGGTAGGGAGATAAATACAGTAGATAGATACAGTAGGTAGATGGTAGGGTGGAAGAAATGGTAGGTAGATGGTATGGTGGTAGATGCAGTAGGTAGATGATATGGTGGTAGATAAAGTAGGTAGATGGTATAGTGGTAGATACAGTAGGTAGATGGTGTGGTGGTAGATACAGTAGGTAAATGGTAGGGTGGTAGATAGAGTAGGTAGATGGTAGGGTGGTAGATACAGTAGTTAGGTTGTAGGGTGGTAGATACAGTACGTAGATGGTAGGGTGGTAGATACAGTAGTTAGGTTGTAGGGTGGTAGATAGAGCAGGTAGATGGTAGATACAGTAGGTAGATGGTAGGGTGGTAGATACAGTAGTTAGGTTGTAGGGTGGTAGATACAGTAGTTAGGTTGTAGGGTGGTAGATACAGTAGGTAGATGGTAGGGTGGTAGATACAGTAGTTAGGTTGTAGGGTGGTAGATAGAGCAGGTAGATGGTAGATACAGTATGTAGATGGTAGGATGGTAGATACAGTAGGTAGATGGTAGGGTGGTAGATACAGTGGGTAGATGGTAGGGTGGTAGATACAGTAGGTAGATGGTAGGGTGGTAGATACAGCAGGTAGATGGTAGGGTGGTAGATACAGTATTTAGGTTGTAGGGTGGTAGATACAGTGGGTAGTTGGTAGGGTGGTAGATACAGTAGGTAGATGGTAGATACAACAGGTAGATGGTAGGGTGGTAGATACGGTAGTTAGGTTGTAGGGTGGT
>NC_042959.1:15195678-15203178 GCF_901001165.1 Salmo trutta
GGCTACAGTATTACACTAGTTGACAGAGAAGGCTACAGTATTACACTAGTTAACAGAGAGGGCTACAGTATTACACTAGTTGCCAGACAGGGCTATAGTATTACACTAGTTAACAGAGAGGGTTACAGTATTACACTAGCTGATAGAGAGGGCTACAGTATTACACTAGTTGCCAGACAGGGCTACAGTATTACACTACGGGACAGAGAGGGCTACAGTATTACACTAGTTTACAGAGAGGGCTACAGTATTACACTATGGGACAGAGAGGGCTACAGTATTACACCAGTTTACAGAGAGGGCTACAGTATTACACTATGGGACAGAGAGGGCTACAGTATTACACTAGTTGACAGAGAGGGTTACAGTATTACACTAGTTGCCAGACAGGGCTACAGTATTACACTAGTTGACAGAGAGGGATACAGTATTACACTAGTTGACAGAGAGGGCTACAGTATTACACTAGGGAACAGAGAGGGCTACAGTATTACACTAGTTTACAGAGAGGGTTACAGTATTACACTAGTTGACAGAGAGGGTTACAGTATTACACTAGTTGACAGAGAGGGATACAGTATTACACAAGTTGACAGAGAGGGATACTGTGTTACACTAGTTGACAGAGAGGGATACAGTATTACACTAGTTGACAGAGAGGGCTACTGTATTAAACTAGTTTACAGAGAGAGCTACAATATTACACTAGTTGACAGAGAGGGCTACTGTATTAAACTAGTTTACAGAGAGAGCTACAGTATTACACTAGTTGACAGAGAGGGCTACAGTATTACACTAGGTAACAGAGAGGGCTACAGTATTACACTAGTTGCCAGACAGGGCTACAGTATTACACTAGTTGACAGAGAGGGTTACAGTATTACACTACGGGACAGAGAGGGCTACAGTATTACTCTAGTTGACAGAGAAGGCTACAGGATTACACAAGGTAACAGAGAGGGCTACAGTATTACACTACGGGACAGAGACGGCTACAGTATTACACTAGTTAATAGAGAGGGTTAAAGTATTACTCTAGTTACCAGACAGGGCTACAGTTTTACACTAGTTGACAGAGAGGGCTACAGTATTACACTAGTTGACAGAGATGGCTACAGTATTACACTAGTTGACAGAGAGGGCTACAGTATTACTCTAGTTGACAGAGAGGGCTACAGTATTACACTAGTTAACAGAGAGGGCTAAAGTATTACACTAGTTGCCAGACAGGGCTACAGTATTACACTAGTTGACAGAGAGGGTTACAGTATTACACTACGGGACAGAGACGGCAACAGTATTACACTAGTTTACAGAGAGGGCTACAGTATTACACTAGTTGCCAGACAGGGCTACAGTATTACACTAGTTGACAGAGAGGGTTACAGTATTACACTAGTTGACAGAGAGGGATACAGTATTACACTAGCTGACAGAGAGAGCTACAGTATTACACTAGTTTACAGAGACGGTTACTGTATTAGATTAGTTGACAGAGAGGCCTACAGTATTACACTAGTTGACAGACAGGGCTACAGTATTACACTAGTTGACAGAGAGGGCTACAGTATTACACTAGTTAACAGAGAGGGCTACAGTATTACACTAGTTGACAGACAGGGCTACAGTATTACACTAGTTGACAGAGAGGGCTACAGTATTACACTAGTTGACAGAGAGGGCTACAGTATTACTCTAGTTGACAGAGAGGGCTACTGTGTTACACTAGTTTACAGAGAAGGCTACAGTATTACACTAGTTGACAGAGAGGGCTACAGTGTTACATTAGTTGCCAGAGAGGGCTACAGTATTACACTATGGGACAGAGAGGGCTACAGTATTACACTAGTTGACAGAGAGGGTTACAGTATTACACTACGGGACAGAGACGGCCACAGTATTACACTAGTTGACAGAGAGGGCTACAGTATTACACTAGTTGACAGAGAGGGATACAGTATTACACTAGTTGACAGAGAGGGCTACAGTATTACACTAGTTGACAGAGAGGGCTACAGTATTACACTAGTTAACAGAGAGGGCTACAGTATTACACTAGGTAACAGAGAGGGTTACAGTATTACACTAGTTGACAGAGAGAGCTACAGTATTACACTAGTTTACAGAGAGGGCTACAGTATTACACTAGTTGACAGAGAGGGTTACAGTATTACACTAGTTGCCAGACAGGGCTACAGTATTACACTAGTTGACAGAGAGGGCTACAGTATTACACTAGTTGACAGAGAGGGATACAGTATTACACTAGTTGATAGAGAGGGATACAGTATTACATTAGTTGACAGAGAGGGCTACAGTATTACACTAGCTGACAGAGAGGGTTACAGTATTACACTACGGGACAGAGACGGCAACAGTATTACACTAGTTTACAGAGAGGGCTACAGTATTACACTAGTTGCCAGACAGGGCTACAGTATTACACTAGTTGACAGAGAGGGTTACAGTATTACACTAGTTGACAGAGAGGGATACAGTATTACACTAGCTGACAGAGAGAGCTACAGTATTACACTAGTTTACAGAGACGGTTACTGTATTAGATTAGTTGACAGAGAGGCCTACAGTATTACACTAGTTGACAGACAGGGCTACAGTATTACACTAGTTGACAGAGAGGGCTACAGTATTACACTAGTTAACAGAGAGGGCTACAGTATTACACTAGTTGACAGACAGGGCTACAGTATTACACTAGTTGACAGAGAGGGCTACAGTATTACACTAGTTGACAGAGAGGGCTACAGTATTACTCTAGTTGACAGAGAGGGCTACTGTGTTACACTAGTTTACAGAGAAGGCTACAGTATTACACTAGTTGACAGAGAGGGCTACAGTGTTACACTAGTTGCCAGAGAGGGCTACAGTATTACACTATGGGACAGAGAGGGCTACAGTATTACACTAGTTGACAGAGAGGGTTACAGTATTACACTACGGGACAGAGACGGCCACAGTATTACACTAGTTGACAGAGAGGGCTACAGTATTACACTAGTTGACAGAGAGGGATACAGTATTACACTAGTTGACAGAGAGGGCTACAGTATTACACTAGTTGACAGAGAGGGCTACAGTATTACACTAGTTAACAGAGAGGGCTACAGTATTACACTAGGTAACAGAGAGGGTTACAGTATTACACTAGTTGACAGAGAGAGCTACAGTATTACACTAGTTTACAGAGAGGGCTACAGTATTACACTAGTTAACAGAGAGGGTTACAGTATTACACTAGCTGATAGAGAGGGCTACAGTATTACACTAGTTGCCAGACAGGGCTACAGTATTACACTACGGGACAGAGAGGGCTACAGTATTACACTAGTTTACAGAGAGGGCTACAGTATTACACTATGGGACAGAGAGGGCTACAGTATTACACCAGTTTACAGAGAGGGCTACAGTATTACACTATGGGACAGAGAGGGCTACAGTATTACACTAGTTGACAGAGAGGGTTACAGTATTACACTAGTTGCCAGACAGGGCTACAGTATTACACTAGTTGACAGAGAGGGATACAGTATTACACTAGTTGACAGAGAGGGCTACAGTATTACACTAGGGAACAGAGAGGGCTACAGTATTACACTAGTTTACAGAGAGGGTTACAGTATTACACTAGTTGACAGAGAGGGTTACAGTATTACACTAGTTGACAGAGAGGGATACAGTATTACACAAGTTGACAGAGAGGGATACTGTGTTACACTAGTTGACAGAGAGGGATACAGTATTACACTAGTTGACAGAGAGGGCTACTGTATTAAACTAGTTTACAGAGAGAGCTACAATATTACACTAGTTGACAGAGAGGGCTACTGTATTAAACTAGTTTACAGAGAGAGCTACAGTATTACACTAGTTGACAGAGAGGGCTACAGTATTACACTAGGTAACAGAGAGGGCTACAGTATTACACTAGTTGCCAGACAGGGCTACAGTATTACACTAGTTGACAGAGAGGGTTACAGTATTACACTACGGGACAGAGAGGGCTACAGTATTACTCTAGTTGACAGAGAAGGCTACAGGATTACACAAGGTAACAGAGAGGGCTACAGTATTACACTACGGGACAGAGACGGCTACAGTATTACACTAGTTAATAGAGAGGGTTAAAGTATTACTCTAGTTACCAGACAGGGCTACAGTATTACACTAGTTGACAGAGAGGGCTACAGTATTACACTAGTTGGCAGAGATGGCTACAGTATTACACTAGTTGACAGAGAGGGCTACAGTATTACTCTAGTTGACAGAGAGGGCTACAGTATTACACTAGTTAACAGAGAGGGCTAAAGTATTACACTAGTTGCCAGACAGGGCTACAGTATTACACTAGTTGACAGAGAGGGTTACAGTATTACACTACGGGACAGAGACGGCAACAGTATTACACTAGTTTACAGAGAGGGCTACAGTATTACACTAGTTGCCAGACAGGGCTACAGTATTACACTAGTTGACAGAGAGGGTTACAGTATTACACTAGTTGACAGAGAGGGATACAGTATTACACTAGCTGACAGAGAGAGCTACAGTATTACACTAGTTTACAGAGACGGTTACTGTATTAGATTAGTTGACAGAGAGGCCTACAGTATTACACTAGTTGACAGACAGGGCTACAGTATTACACTAGTTGACAGAGAGGGCTACAGTATTACACTAGTTAACAGAGAGGGCTACAGTATTACACTAGTTGACAGACAGGGCTACAGTATTACACTAGTTGACAGAGAGAGCTACAGTATTACACTAGTTTACAGAGAGGGCTACAGTATTACACTAGTTAACAGAGAGGGTTACAGTATTACACTAGCTGATAGAGAGGGCTACAGTATTACACTAGTTGCCAGACAGGGCTACAGTATTACACTACGGGACAGAGAGGGCTACAGTATTACACTAGTTTACAGAGAGGGCTACAGTATTACACTATGGGACAGAGAGGGCTACAGTATTACACCAGTTTACAGAGAGGGCTACAGTATTACACTATGGGACAGAGAGGGCTACAGTATTACACTAGTTGACAGAGAGGGTTACAGTATTACACTAGTTGCCAGACAGGGCTACAGTATTACACTAGTTGACAGAGAGGGATACAGTATTACACTAGTTGACAGAGAGGGCTACAGTATTACACTAGGGAACAGAGAGGGCTACAGTATTACACTAGTTTACAGAGAGGGTTACAGTATTACACTAGTTGACAGAGAGGGTTACAGTATTACACTAGTTGACAGAGAGGGATACAGTATTACACAAGTTGACAGAGAGGGATACTGTGTTACACTAGTTGACAGAGAGGGATACAGTATTACACTAGTTGACAGAGAGGGCTACTGTATTAAACTAGTTTACAGAGAGAGCTACAATATTACACTAGTTGACAGAGAGGGCTACTGTATTAAACTAGTTTACAGAGAGAGCTACAGTATTACACTAGTTGACAGAGAGGGCTACAGTATTACACTAGGTAACAGAGAGGGCTACAGTATTACACTAGTTGCCAGACAGGGCTACAGTATTACACTAGTTGACAGAGAGGGTTACAGTATTACACTACGGGACAGAGAGGGCTACAGTATTACTCTAGTTGACAGAGAAGGCTACAGGATTACACAAGGTAACAGAGAGGGCTACAGTATTACACTACGGGACAGAGACGGCTACAGTATTACACTAGTTAATAGAGAGGGTTAAAGTATTACTCTAGTTACCAGACAGGGCTACAGTATTACACTAGTTGACAGAGAGGGCTACAGTATTACACTAGTTGGCAGAGATGGCTACAGTATTACACTAGTTGACAGAGAGGGCTACAGTATTACTCTAGTTGACAGAGAGGGCTACAGTATTACACTAGTTAACAGAGAGGGCTAAAGTATTACACTAGTTGCCAGACAGGGCTACAGTATTACACTAGTTGACAGAGAGGGTTACAGTATTACACTACGGGACAGAGACGGCAACAGTATTACACTAGTTTACAGAGAGGGCTACAGTATTACACTAGTTGCCAGACAGGGCTACAGTATTACACTAGTTGACAGAGAGGGTTACAGTATTACACTAGTTGACAGAGAGGGATACAGTATTACACTAGCTGACAGAGAGAGCTACAGTATTACACTAGTTTACAGAGACGGTTACTGTATTAGATTAGTTGACAGAGAGGCCTACAGTATTACACTAGTTGACAGACAGGGCTACAGTATTACACTAGTTGACAGAGAGGGCTACAGTATTACACTAGTTAACAGAGAGGGCTACAGTATTACACTAGTTGACAGACAGGGCTACAGTATTACACTAGTTGACAGAGAGGGCTACAGTATTACACTAGTTGACAGAGAGGGTTACAGTATTACACTACGGGACAGAGAGGGCTACAGTATTACTCTAGTTGACAGAGAAGGCTACAGGATTACACAAGGTAACAGAGAGGGCTACAGTATTACACTACGGGACAGAGACGGCTACAGTATTACACTAGTTAATAGAGAGGGTTAAAGTATTACTCTAGTTACCAGACAGGGCTACAGTATTACACTAGTTGACAGAGAGGGCTACAGTATTACACTAGTTGGCAGAGATGGCTACAGTATTACACTAGTTGACAGAGAGGGCTACAGTATTACTCTAGTTGACAGAGAGGGCTACAGTATTACACTAGTTAACAGAGAGGGCTAAAGTATTACACTAGTTGCCAGACAGGGCTACAGTATTACACTAGTTGACAGAGAGGGTTACAGTATTACACTACGGGACAGAGACGGCAACAGTATTACACTAGTTTACAGAGAGGGCTACAGTATTACACTAGTTGCCAGACAGGGCTACAGTATTACACTAGTTGACAGAGAGGGTTACAGTATTACACTAGTTGACAGAGAGGGATACAGTATTACACTAGCTGACAGAGAGAGCTACAGTATTACACTAGTTTACAGAGACGGTTACTGTATTAGATTAGTTGACAGAGAGGCCTACAGTATTACACTAGTTGACAGACAGGGCTACAGTATTACACTAGTTGACAGAGAGGGCTACAGTATTACACTAGTTAACAGAGAGGGCTACAGTATTACACTAGTTGACAGACAGGGCTACAGTATTACACTAGTTGACAGAGAGGGCTACAGTATTACACTAGTTGACAGAGAGGGCTACAGTATTACTCTAGTTGACAGAGAGGGCTACTGTGTTACACTAGTTTACAGAGAAGGCTACAGTATTACACTAGTTGACAGAGAGGGCTACAGTGTTACACTAGTTGCCAGAGAGGGCTACAGTATTACACTATGGGACAGAGAGGGCTACAGTATTACACTAGTTGACAGAGAGGGTTACAGTATTACACTACGGGACAGAGACGGCTACAGTATTACACTAGTTGACAGAGAGGGCTACAGTATTACACTAGTTGACAGAGAGGGCTACAGTATTACACTAGTTGACAGAGAG
>NC_042959.1:15208178-15265678 GCF_901001165.1 Salmo trutta
CCACTCAGACACGTGCACTGAGCAGTTTATTCATACATGCTTATTTTGCTACAGCTACGCTGAAAACAAATAGTATTTTTCTGAAGATATACTGTGTTGGTTTTACTTGAGGAAAAAACAGCCTATAATATCCATCACAGGCCGTGCCAAATGGCCAGCAGTTCTTCCTCTCCCTCCCTGTAGAAGTACTGAGAGCAATGCAGCCTTTTGACACTCCCTTTGCTTTACTTCAGAGAGGTGTGTGATTGATACTCACATTAAGCTTACACAGAGTCCCCTCTATCCTTCTCTCTCTCCCTCCATCTCTCACTTTCCCACTCTCTCACTTTCTCTCTCTCTCTATCTCGCGCTCTCTCTCTATCTCTCTCTCTCTCGGCACACACCAGTGGGCCTTCATTTCCCCCTCCAGCAGTTCCCCGCTCACTGTATCAACTCTGCTTCTCTGAAGGCGGGAGAGAGAGAGAGAAAGGGAGGGGGGAAGAGAAGAGAGAGCTGGGGAATATTATCATCTGTTATTTTTTTGCTCCCTCCTCTCCTCCAGGCTGCATTTCATGTACCACCAGTGGTGTGTATCTATCACTCACATACACGCACCTACAGAAGCCTAGTGGGCCAAATTCTCCCACACACAGAGAGAGAGAGAGAGAGAGAGAGAGAGAGAGAGAGAGAGAGAGAGAGAGAGAGAAGACAACTGGATCTAAGTAGCAAGAGTCAAACAATGGCACACAAATACATGCAAAATACTCACGCACACATTTGAAATACTTGCCTTTTTATAATTTCAAATGTTAAATACTTACATTTGAATTACTACAAATTACATTACATTTGCAAAAAGATTTCAAACATTCAAAAGGTCATAGACCCATGAATACGTTAATGGATACAAAAAAACACTTTTACCTCCATATCGTCATCTGGCCCTCACACTCCCCTGTCGTATGCTACACACACACACACACACACGCACACGCACACGCACACGCACACGCACACGCACACACACACACACACACACACACACACACACACACACACACACATGTCAAAAGCATATCACACATGGGATGAAAAGGGCAGTTTTGTGTCAGGTTTTGATCATTCGACTTGTCGTGATGGGAGCTGATCTGAGAAGATTTTTGATTTGATTTTATTAGGATCCCCATTAGCCAACACCAATGGCGACAGCTAGTCTTCCTGACTGTCCCTCATTACACACACTGTGGTCTCTCTCCTATATCCCTCAGATCGCTCCATCTCTCCATCCCTCTCTCCCTCGACCCTAATTGAGGATCTGCATGGTGAGATGTGGGGGATGAATAGAACTCGATCTAAGTAACGTCAGGGGAGCCTGGACACGTGTGTATGTACACGCATGCACACAAACACACACACACACATACACAAACATGCACTAACCCATGATTCACCAAACAATATTTTGAAAGAAGAAGCAAAGCACTTTAAGCACATGTTTTTGTTTGTCTCCTCCTTCTCCACTGACCGAAGATAACTGTATGTTGTTTTATTTTATTAATAATGCAAAATTAACAGCCGAACAGAAAGACTGACGTGAAGGCCAAATTACAGATGAGGAACTTCTTGATGCAATTAAAGCCTTTAAGGCTGGGAAAACTCCAGGGTTGGATGGCATACCAGTGGAAGAATACCAAACCTTTTTTGACATACTCAGAGGACCGTTGTGAGCATGTTTTAACCACTACTACAAAAATGGTAGATTATCAGATACTCAACAAGAAGGTCTGATTTCATTATTACTGAAACAGGATCCAAGTGGTAAAAATAAAAGTCCGTTCCATGAAAAAAATCAGAGGCCCCTTACATTTCAGTGTTGGGATGCAAAAATTCTAGTAAAATGCATAGTGCATAGACTTAAAAAGTTATTTTTGGATATTATTCTTCCTAGTCAGACAGGTTTTTTACATGAACGATACAAGTACTGGGAACTATAGAACACCATGAAAAATCTGTGAAACCAGGCCTGGTATTTAAAGCTGACTTTGAAAAGGCGTTTGATATATAAATGCCTGGAATATTAACATTTTTGAGAATCTGTTACAAAATGGGTTAAAGTTATGTATAGTAACCCTAGGTGTAAAATAGTAAATAACTGCTACTTCTCTGAAAGTATTAAACTGTCAAAAGGAGTAAAACAAGGTTGTCCACTATTGGTATATCTATTTATTAAAGCCTTCAAAATGTTAGCTATTAAAATCAGATCCAACAATAATATCAAGGTGCTAGAAATCAAGGGCTTAAAAACAAAGGCATCATTGTAGGCTGATGATTCATGCTTTCTTTTAAATACACAACTCGGATCTCTCCACAGCCTCATAGAGGATCTAGATACTTTTTCTAAGCTCTCTGGATTCCAACCAAATTATGATAAGTGTACTATAATACATATTGGATCACAAAAAAATATATACATTACTGTGTAGTTTACCAATAAAATGGTCTGACGGTGATGTGGACATATTTGTTACACATATACTGAAAGAAAGAAAGGATCTTACTACAATACATTTTAATAGAAAGCTAGCAAAAATAGATATGATTTTGATACCATGGAAAGGAAAATACCTGTCTATTTGTGGAAAAATCACTCTGATTAACTCTTTAGTCATATCCCAGTTTACCTACTTACTTATGGTCTTGCCTACACCTAGCAACCTGTTTTTAAATTATATGAGAAAATATATATTCAATTTTATTTGGAACAGGCAAGCCAGACAAAATTAAACGGGCCTATTTATGTAAAGTATATGAATTTGGAGGGCAGAAATTATTAAATATTAAAGCATTAGACTTCTCACTACAGGTGTCAGTCATACAAAAGTTATATTTAAATCTGAACTTGTTCTCTAGCAGATTAGAAAGAATGTCTCACCCCATGTTCAAGAATGGCCTTTTTCCCTTTATTCAGATTACAAACTCTCACTTTCAGTTATTTGAAAATGAAATCATCTCCAAAAATCACTATTTTTATAACAAGACATAGAAAGTTGGTTGCAATTTCAGTTTAATCCACCAGAAAAGACTGAACAAATAACACAACAAATATTGTGGTTAAACTCAAACATACTAATTGTTAAAAAATAAAGTATACTTTACAAAGATTATACATTTTTTAAACAATTAGTATGTTTGAGTTTAACCACAATATTTAGGACTGGTGGAGTTATGTCACACATGAAGCTAACAAAATATTTGGAAATGTCTGTTCTCCACAAAATTGTAACAAACTAATTGCAGCTTTACCACAAAAATAGAAGAGGAAAGTGGAAGGGGGAAAAAGTAAGGAACTTTTCTGTTGGCCCTGCATTACAGACTAAAATTGGTTAAAGAAAATTGTGATAAATAATAAGTGTGCCAGTTTCATTTAAGGACAGAAAAATTGACAGTTGTGCCATATAAATTTCAAAATAGTTGGGAATAGATTTTCAATGTACCGATTCTATGGTACATGGTTTATGAACTGAAACTTTGAATTGTTCAATGTAAATTATTATACAAAATTCTTGCAACCAAAAGAATGTTATACAGTGCATTCGGAAAGTATTCAGACCCCTTGACTTTTTCCACATTTTGTCACGTTACAGCCTGATTCTAAAATTGATTGAAACGTTTTTTCCTCATCAATCTACACACAATGCCTCATAATGACAAAGCAAAAACTTTGCAGGTTTATGAACAATTAAAAACTGAAATATCACAATTACATTAGTATTCAGACCGTTTACTCAATAATGTTGAAGCCCCATTGGCAGCGATTACAGCCTTGAGTCTTCTTTGGTATGACGCTACAAGCTTGGCACACCTGTATTTGGGGAGTTTTCCCATTCTTCTCTATGGATCCTCTCAAGCTCTGTCAGGTTGGATGGGGAGCTTTGCTGCCCAGCTATTTTAAGGTTTCTCCAGAGATGTTCGATCGGGTTCAAGTCCGGGCTCTGGCTGGGACACTCAAAGACATTCAGAGACTTGTCCCGAAGCCACTCCTGCATTGACTTGGCTGTGTGCTTATGGTCATTGTCCTGTTGGAAGGTGAACTGTCGCCCCAGTCCAGCGCTCCGGAGTTGGTTTTTATCAAGGATCTCTCCATACTTTGCTCCGTTCATATTTTCCTAGATCTGATTAGTCTCCCAGTCCCTGCCGCTGAATAACATCCCCACGGCATGATGCTTCCACCACCATGCTTCACCATAGGGATGGTGCCAGGTTTCCTCCAGACGTGACGCTTGGCATTCAGGCCAAGGAGTTCAATCTTGGTTTCATCAGAACAGAGTATCTTTTGGCAAACTCCAAGCGGGCTGTCATGTGCATTTTACTGAGGAGTCATCCTTCTGGAAGGTTCTCCCATCTCCACAGAGGAACTCTATGGAGTGACCATCGGGTTCTCGGTCACCTTCCTGACCAATGCCCTTCTCCCCCGATTTGTATTTTTTATTTTTTTTAACCTTTACTTAACTAGGCAAAAAGGTTAAGAACAGATTCTTATTTACAATGACGGCCTACCAAAAGGCAAAAGGCCTCCTGCGGGGACGGGGGCTGAGATTAAAAATGAAAAACTAAATGTAAATATAGGACAAAATACACATCACGACAAGAGAGACAACACAACACTACATAAAGAGAGATCTAAGACAACAACATAGCAAGGCAGCAACACATGACAACACAACATGGTAGCAACACAACATCAAAACAACATGGTACCATAGCAACACAACATGGTAGCAGCATAGAATATGGTACAAACATTAATAGGCATAGTCGATTGCTCAGTTTTGCCAGTTGGCCAGCTCTAAGAAGATTCCTGGTTGTTATTTTTTTTTGGTTGGTATTTTTGTTCTCTATTTTTTATACATTTGCTAAAATGACTAAAAACCTATTTTAGCTTAGTCATTATGGGGAATTGTGTGTAGATTTATGAGGATTTTATTTATTGAATCCCTTAGAATAAGGCTGTAACGTAACAAAATGTGGAAAAAGTCAAGGGGTCTGCATACTTTCAGAGTGCACAGTATATACCCAAAAATATATGGGCCATTGGAAATTATGCAGACAATTACATTGATGGAATCTACCATCTATCTCCACTATTAAAGCTGATCTACCCTCTAAAAAATATATTTTTAAATATAAAAACAAATGCACACCTTCACACACGCACATTCACACACACACGAACACACATTCCTATGTGGCCAGTACTGTAGATGTATGAATCAGAAGGAAAGAACATTAGCATTCCCATCTGCTTCTCTGTGCACAGAGGAAGGGAATGGGAGCATGGTTGACACTGTGACAGGAAGTTGGACCGTGTGTGGTATGTGTTGCGTGCATGTACAGCACATGTGTGTGTGCCTGTTTCTAAGTGAGAGAAAGGGTAATATTATTCCCCACACACACAGTGACATAGACCATTCTTTCCACAGTTCATCACGAAAAACAAACATACCAACTGACAATCTCTCCCTACATACATCAGACAACCTTCCCTACATACCATCACACAATCTCCTCCTACATACCATCAGACAACCTCCTCCTACATACCAACTGACAGCCTCCCCCTACATAACATCAGACAACCTCTCCCTACATACCATCAGACAACCTCCCCTTACATACCATCATACAACCTCCCCTACATACCATCACACAATCTCCTCCTACATACCATCAGACAACCTCCTCCTACATACCAACTGACATCCTCCCCCTACAAACCATCAGACAACCTCTCCCTACATACCATCAGACAACCTCCCCTTACATACCATCATACAACCTCCCCGTACATACCATCAGACAACCTCCCCTTACATACCATCAGACAAACTCCCTCTACATACCATCAGACAACCTTCCCTACATACCATTAGACAACCTCCTATATACCAACTGACAACCTCCCCTACATACCATCAGACAGCCTCCCCAACATACCATCAGACAACCTCCTCCTACATACCAATTGACAACCTCCCCCTACATATCATCATACAACCTCCCTCTACATACCATCAGACAACCTCCCCCTACATACCATCAGACAACCTCCCCCTACATACCATCAGACAACCTCCCTTACATACCATCACACAACCTCCCTCTACATACCATCAGACAACCTTCCCTACATACCATCAGACAACCTCCTTCTAAATACCAACTGACAACCTCCCCTACATACAATCAGACAACCTCCCCGCTACATATATACAGTACATGACCAAAATTATGTGGACACCTGCTCGTCGAACATCTCATTCCAAAATCATGGGCGTCAATATGGAGTTGGTCCCCTCTTTGCTGCTACAGTATAACAGTATCCTCTCTT
Organism: Salmo trutta; assembly: GCF_901001165.1. Classification (NCBI taxonomy): domain Eukaryota; kingdom Metazoa; phylum Chordata; class Actinopteri; order Salmoniformes; family Salmonidae; genus Salmo; species Salmo trutta. Next base: position 15,214,546 of record NC_042959.1, read on the forward strand.
CTGGAAGGCTATCCACTAGATGTTGGAATATTGCTGTGGGGACTTGCTTCCATTCAGCTACAAGAGCATTAGTGAGGTCATGCACTCATGTTGAGTGATTAGGCCTGGCTCGCACTCGGTGTTCCAATTCATCTTAAAGGTGTTCGATCAGGGATCTGTGCAGGCCAGTCAAATTTTTCTCCACCGATCTCATCAAACCATTTCTGTATGGACCTTGCTTTGTGCATGGGGGCATTATCATGTTGAAACAGGAAAGGGCCTTCCCCAAACTGTTGCCAGAAAGTTGGAAGCACAGAATGATCTAGAATGTCATTGTATGCTGTAGTGTTAAGATTTCCCATCACTGGAATTCAGTGACCTTGCCCAAACCATGAAAAACAACCACAGACCATTATTCCTCATCCACCAAACTTTACAGTTGGCACTATTCATTGATGCAGGTACTGTTCTCTTGGCATCTGCCAAACCCAGATTCGTCCGTCGTAATGCGTGATGGTGAATCGTGATTCTCACTCCAGAGAACACGTTTCTACTGCTCCAAAGTCCAATGGCAGCGAGCCATACACCACTCCAGCCGATGCTTGGCATTGAGTATGCTGCTCTTATGCTTGCGTGCGGCTGCTCGCCCATGAAAATCCATTTCATGAAGCTCCCGACGAACAGTTATAGTGCTGACGTTGCTTCCAGAGGCAATTTGGAACTCGTAGTGAATGTTGCAAATGAGGACAGATGCTTTTTCCGCGCTATGCGCTTCAGCACTTGGCGGTCCCATTCTGTGAGCTTGTGTGGCCTACCACCTCACGGCTGAGACGTTGTAGCTCCTAGACGTTTCCACTTCACAATAACAGCACTTACAGTTGGCCGGGGCAGTTCTAGCTTTGACTTGTTGGAAAGGTGGCATCCTATGACGGTGCCACGTTGAAAGTCACTGAGCTCTTCAATAAGGCCATTCTACTGCCAATGTTTCTCTATGGAGATTGCATGGCTGTGTGGTCAATTTTATACACCTTTCAGGTGTGGCTGAAATAGCCGAATCCACTAATTTGAAGGGGTGTCCACATACTTTTGTATATACAGTGCCTTGCAAAAGTATTCACCACCCTTATCATTTTTCCTATTTTGTTGCATTACAACCTGTAATTGAAATAGATTTTTATTTGGATTTCATGTAATGGACATACACAAAAGGACCTGAGCCCTAGGACCATGCCTCAGGACTACCTGGCCTGATGACTCCTTGCTGTCCCCAGTCCACCTGGCCGTGCTGCTGCTCCAGTTTCAACTGTTCTGCCTGCGGCTATGGAACCCTGACCTGTTCACCAGACGTGCTACATGTCCCAGACCTGCTGTTTTCAACTCTCTAGAGACAGCAGGAGCAGTAAAGATACTCTGAATGATCGGCTATAAAAAGCCAACTGACATTTACTCCTGAGGTGCTGACCTGTTGAACCCTCAACAACCATTGTGATTATTATTATTTGACCCTGTTGGTCATCTATGAACATTTGAACATCTTGGCCATGTTCTGTTATAATCTCCACCCGGCACAGCCAGAAGAGGACTGGCCACCCCTCATAGCCTGGTTCCTCTCTAGGTTTCGTCCTAGGTTCTGGCCTTTCTAGAAAGTTTTTCCAAGCCACCGTGCTTCTACACCTGCATTGCTTGCTGTTTGGGGTTTTAGACTGGGTTTCTGTACAGCACTTTGAGATATCAGCTGATGTAAGAAGGGTTTTAAAAATAAATTTGATTTGATTTGGAAAGTTTTTCATCGGCAGGGACTGGGAAACTGGTCAGAATTGAAGGAATGATGGATGGAGCTAAATACAGGGAAATTCTTGAGGGAAACCTGTTTCAGAGTTGCCGAGATTTGAGACTGGGACATAGGTTCATCTTCCAGCAGGACAATGACCCTAAGCATACTGCTAAAGCAACACTGAAGTGGTTTAAGGGGAAACATTTAAATGTCTTGGAATGGCTTAGTCAAAGCCCAGAGCTCAATCCAATTGAGAATCTATGGTATGACTTAAAGATTGCTGTACACCAGTGGAACCCATCCAACTTGAAGGAGATGGAGCAGTTTTGCCTTGAAGAATGGGCAAAAATCCCAGTGGCTAGATGTGCCAAGTTTATAGAGACGTACCCCAAGAGACTTGCAGCTGTAATTGCTGCAAAAGGTGTCTCTACAAAGTATTGACTTCGGGGGGGGGGGGGGGGTGAATAGCTTTGCGTGCTCAAGTTTTCCGTTTTTTTGTCTTATTGCTTGTTTGTTTCACAATAAAATATATTTCTTATCTTCAAAGTGGTAGGCATGTTGTGTAAATCAAATGATACAACCCCCCCAAAACATATTTTAATTCCAGGTTGTAAGGCAACAAAATAGGAAAAATGCCAAGGGGGGTGAATACTTTCGCAAGCCACTGTATAGTGTACCATCAGACACGGAAACAAGAGCACAGTGACATGTGGTATTGTTCACCAACCTGAACTATTTCTATCAAATAGTTCAAGTACAGCAGTCATGTTTTGACTTGGATAAGGGAAAATAGACAATGGTACAGACATCAGGATACGAACAGATGTCATACAAACAGCACAAACAGAATAATTGTATATGCAGTACAGCACTAGATACCATAAGCTAACACTCAGTCTACCTGGTTCAACCATGTATGAGTTCCATTTGTATGTAAGTCACTGTTTAATTGCTATTGCAATTATCTCCTGACCCAGGATCGGCTTAATTAAGCTACTTTTCACATACCTTCCATGGCAATTAATGCTGATTTGCATTGTTAATACAATGTCACCTTTCCCACCTCCTCCACAGCAAAATGTGAGAACCAAAATGTTGCCATGGTGACACGGCCATTAAACGGTGTACATCTGTTTCACCTGTTTGTTTAGTCTTCCAATATTTACTTGTTACATACAGAAGCTCATTTATATGGAAACAATTTTGAAAGAGGATCATTCAGTGGAGAGGTTTCTCTGAAACTTGGATTTGTTTGGGAAAAAACGATGAATCGTAAAATAAGCTAATAGTTCACAAAATATAATTCTGCAGTGGAAAGATACAATTGCTAGTAAGATGGCTGTAATAAATCATGTAATATGTCAAACACTTTGAGAAATATTTGCACAAAGGATTTGAAAACATTAATATTCCTCTACTATTTATGTCATCCAATCTCATTAAAAGCCAATGTAGAAAACAAATTAATCATGAAACCAGCACATTCAGTGTATGAGGATATTGTACCTTTTTTTTTACATGAAACGTCATAAGGATGGTTATTGAAACTCACATCTATAGCAAGAATAATCAATGGCTCTGAGAAAGCTAATTTGAACCGAAATGTCCATCCATCAGTCGAATAACCTTTGCTATGGTGAACGTGTCTGTTTTGTATTAAACACGCTGTTATTATCAGAATCATACTAACACCATGAATTCCGTGATTGACAGCAAATTCCATGGACGGGCTCTTTGATCTAACAAGACACCAATAGAGGCTTGACAAATGCAAAAACAAACCTTTGTTAACTGAGATACTATTGATTAAAATATCAGGTTGAATCTTTCAACTGGCTTGTAGAGGCTGGACAAACAAATGGTCCATAATGGTCCTTCTGGTTTTGAATGGCTTGGACAGACTGAAACATCAACAGGGGGTCCTTCTGGTTTTGAATGGCTTGGACACACTGAGAAATGAACAGGGGGTCCTTCTGGTTTTGAATGGCTTGGACACACTGAAAAATCAACAGGGGGTCCTTCTGGTTTTGAATGGCTTGGACAGACTGAAAAATGAACAGGGGGTCCTTCTGGTTTTGAATAGCTTGGACAGACTGAAAAATGAACAGGGGGTCCTTCTGGTTTTGAATGGCTTGGACACACTGAGAAATGAACAGGGGGTCCTTCTGGTTTTGAATGGCTTGGACACACTGAGAAATGAACAGGGGGTCCTTCTGGTTTTGAATGGCTTGGACATGCTGAGAAATGAACAGGGGGTCCTTCTGGTTTTGAATGGCTTGGACACACTGAGAAATGAACAGGGGGTCCTTCTGGTTTTGAATGGCTTGGACACACTGAGAAATGAACAGGGGGTCCTTCTGGTTTTGAATGGCTTGGACAGACTGAAACATCAACAGGGGGTCCTTCTGGTTTTGAATGGCTTGGACACACTGAGAAATGAACAGGGGGTCCTTCTGGTTTTGAATGGCTTGGACACACTGAGAAATGAACAGGGGGTCCTTCTGGTTTTGAATGGCTTGGACACACTGAGAAATGAACAGGGGGTCCTTCTCAGTGTGCTCATCAGGGGGATGTTATACTCTCCCTCGGCTCAGCAAGGGCTTGAAGCCAGACTACAAAGAGATCCCTTTCTCCATCGCTCTCCCTCTCTCCCTTTCTCTTTCCAACACTCTCTCCTTTCTTCTTCCCCTCCTGCTCTTTATTTGCGGCAGCCATCTCCGGTTGGTGGGATCAGTGAGGGACATAATGGGCTAATTAGGTGAATAAAACAGCACTCTGCCAATACAATGGAAATGTCAGACTCGGAGCGATAATTTGACTCCGAAGTGGAGGCGAAAGGGCGCTGGCGGATTTACTCAAGTGATGGGATGGACCTTTCCCTTTCCCCTTTATTTAAATGTCACTCAGGATTCAGGAACCATTAGAGGGGGTGAGGTGGCACCCGATTTGGGGTCAGGCTCTTCATATGATGGATGAAGGGTTGTAGATTCGACTGATAGTTGACTTCATAGAAGTAGTATTGGCATTTGAGTTTTGTTTCACTTAAAGGTGTGCCTATATCACTTTCTGACACTTTTAATGATTTGACCGATACAAAATGGAAGACAAACCTCATCTGCGTATTTGAAAACCAAATATTTTCTTTCTTATTCAGTTGCAAACAATTGCCCAACATTTAGACGGGTACATTTCTATGGCAATCCTTCACAACTAACCTGCTCTGGGGAAGGCTAACTCCATTTATCGTGAATGAAGTGCCTGAGCAATGAGTTCAGGGCCAATCAAATCAGATACATTCTCTCTTGCAAAGATTGTGTCATCATCCCCTTTATTTGGGTGGCAGGTAGCCAGGTGGTTAGAGCATTGGGCCAGGAACCAAAAGGTTGCTAGATTGAATCCCTGAGCTGACAAGGTAAAAATCTGTCGTTCAGCCCTGAACAAGGCAGTTAACCAACTGTTTCTAGGCCGTCATTGTAAATAAGAATTTGTTCTTAACTGACTTGCCTGGTTAAATAAATAAAATAAAAAAATTTGAGGAAGACAACGATGTTTTTTTGTGTACATTTTTTAAAACAAATCACATTTTATTTGTCATATGTTTTGTAAACAACAGATGTAGACTGAAACTGAAATGCTTACTTACTGGTCTTCCCAACAACACAAAGAGAAAATATAAAAATTCTAGAAAAAATTATAACATGAGAAATAAACACACAATTAGTAACGATAAGTTGGCTATATACACTGGGGACACGTACCGAGTTGATGTGCAGGGGTATGAGGCAATTGAGGTAGATACACTATATATATATATATAAAAGTATGTGGACGCCCCTTCAAATGAGTGGATTCGGCAATTTCAGCCACAGCCATTGCTAACAGGTGTATAAAATCGAGCACACAGCCATGCAATCACCATAGACAAACATTGGCAGTAGAATGCCTTATTGAAGAGCTCAGTGACTTTCAGCATGGCACCGTTATATGATGCCACCTTTCCAACAAATCAGTTAGTCAAATTTCTGCCCTGCTAGAGCTTCCTGGTCAACTGTAAGTGCTGTAATTGTGAAGTGGAAACATATAGGAGCAACAACGGCTCAGCTGCAAAGTGGTAGGCCACACAAACTCACAGAACAGGACCGCAAAGTGCTGAAGTGCGTAGTGCGTAAAAATCGTCTGTCCTCTGTTGCAACATTTACTACCGAGATCCAAATTGCCCTGGAAGCAACTTCAACACAATAACTGTTTATCAGGAGCTTCATGAAATGGGTTTTCATGGCCGAGCAGCCGCACACAAGACTAAGATCACCATGCGCAATGCCAAATGTCGGCTGGAGTGGTGTAAAGCTCGCCGCCATTGTACTCTTGAGCAGTGGAAACGTGTTGTCTCGAGTGATGAATCACGCCTCATTTGGCAGTCTACCTGTTGCCCCAATTCATAGTGCCAACTGTAAAGTTTGGAGGAGGAGGAATAATGGTCTGGTGCTGCAGAGCCCTGATCTCAACTCCATCGGACACCTTTGGGATGAATTGGAACGCCGACTGCGAGCCAGCCCTAATCGTCCAACATCAATTCCCAACCTTACTAATGCTGAATGGAATCAAGTCCCCGCATCAATGTTCCAACATCTTGTGGAAAGACTTCCCAGAAGAGTGGAGGCTGTTATAGCAGCAAAGGGGGAACCACCTCCAAATTAATGCCCATGATTTTGGAATGAGATGTTGGACGAGCAGGTATCCACATATTTTTGGTCATATAATTTAGGTAGGGGTAAGGTGAGTAAGCAACATGATAGATAATAAACAGTAGGAGTTTAGAGATAAAATATTTTGTCCAAAAAGGGTCATTGCAGATAGTCCGGGTAGTTATTTTGTTAGCTATTTAGAATGGCTTATGGCTTGGGGGTAGAAGCTGTTCAGGGTCATGTTGGTTCCAGACTTGGTGCATCGGTACCGCTTGCCGGTACCGGTAGCCGAGAGAACAGTCTACAACTTGGGTGGCTGGAGTCTTTGACAATTTTTGGTACTGCCTGGTATTTTCTGACACTTCCTGGTATAGAGGTCCTGGATGGCAAGGAGCTCCTCACCAGTAGTGTACTGGGCCATACGCACTACCCTCTGTAGAACAAGCAGTTGCCATACCAAGAGGTGATGCAGCCAGTCAAGATGCTCTCAATGGTGCAGCTGTAAAACTTTTTGAGGATCTGAAGGCCCATTACAAATCTTTTCATCCTCCTGAGGGGAAAGGCGCTCTCGTGCCTTCTTCACAACTGTGTTGGTGTGTGTGGACCATGTTAATTTCTTAGTGATGTGGACAAAGAGGAACTTGATGTTCTCAACCCACTCCACTACAGTCCCATCAATGTGGATGTGGGCGTGCTCGACACTTCGCTCCTGTAGTCCACGATCAGCTCCTTTGACTTACTGACTTTGAGGGAGAGGTTATTTTGTCTGTGCACAGCCATGCAGTCGTGGGTGAAAAGGGAGTACAGGATGGGACTAAGCACGCACCCCTGAAGGGCCGCAGTGTTGAGGATCAGTGTGGCGGATGTGTTGTTGCCTACCCTCACCACCTGGGGGCGGCCTGTCAGGAAGTCCAGGATCCAGTTGAAGAGGGAGGGGTTTAGTCCCAGGGTCCTGAGCTCAATGGTGAGGTTAAAATACCTATCACATGACACAGTTAGTAATGACAGCATTTGCTTTTCAAACTTTATTTTGAAATTGGCTAAAGGCAAACTGACAGCAGCAACAAACCATAGACATATAATCTATAGATGGCAGTTCCCATTGAAGCAAGACTGGCAGCCATTGCTAGTGTACCCATGAGTTTAATAGTCAAACCATAGACATAGAATCCATAGATGGCAGTTCCCATTCAAGTCAGGACTGCAGTCATTTCTAGTGTACCCATGGAGTCAAATTGCCAGGGTAAGAGGTTCCAAAACCCTTCAATGGATTTTATGGCTAAGGCCAAAATGCAACAAGCTATTCTACAGATAGAAGGAGAGATAGGAGTGGGGAAAAATGTGATTGTGCATTGATAACCACACCAAAGCACACCAAAGACTGCATTAACGATAGGCAATAAAATAAAAGCCTATTTCACACAATGGCCTGCTGAATTTTTTGATTTTGGCACAAATTAAAATGTGGCACTAGCCCATGGATTGATATTTCAGCATTGTCTCAAAGAAGAGTTTGGTGTTCGACTAGCCATGTGAGACATGCACGCGCAGTTACAAGCCTGTTAGTAGCCACCGTCGTAGTACGGATGAAGCCTGACCTGGAATGTGAAGCTAACTGAAGCTGGATAGCTTTCAAAAAGCCTGAGTAGATTATCTTGCTTTGTAGTATACCACTCAGGTGGTGTTAGTGACCGATCTCCCAGAGTCAGGACCATTAAACATAGATTGACTATTGGGGAGATGACACACACACTGATTGTGGTTAAATCAGTGCATGTTACACTGAGCAACACTTTCACAAACACATTCTAAAAACCATCAACAAATTCTCTGAACCTCAAATCCCAGTACAGGATAATGTTATTTTGTTATCCATCCGTATGGTAGGAATATAGAATGGCATTGTAAGTGGCAGTACAGTAAATAGAAAATAATGGGTTGGAAATCATCCACATATCATCCTAACAGCATGTAATCAAATGGTCTTTCTTCCCCCTACATAGATTGTCAGGAGGCAATAACAAATCTCCAAGGGTTAGATGCATCGAGCACAAACTGGTTTTGTATGGAATACCAGATAAGGTGTTGCTCTTCCGCCCTCATCCACCTCTAACTACGAGTCCAACGGTGAGGATCGATACCAGGAAGTGGATGGAGGTCACTGAGTTTCATCTCAACTTTCTGCTCAGTAGACAGACAAACTGACTGAACATCTAACATCAAAAGAAGAGCTTGTGATTTAACACTAAAAAGATTCATATTCGATACCTGCTCTGGGTGTATTTAATTTACGTGAGACAAGTATTGAATGCTTGTTGAGTAACATTAAGATTCCAATAAGTATTTTTAAAGGGGTGATGTAATGAAAAACATAACATTATGATTCCAATAAGTATTTTTAATGGGGCAGTGTAATGAAAAACTTAACATTATGACTACAATAGCTATTTTTAAAGGGGTGATATAATGAAAAACTTAACCTTGTGATTCCAATAAGTATATTTAAAGGGGCAGTGTACTGAAAAACATAACATTATGATTCCAAAAAGTATTTTAATGGGGCGGTGTAATGAAAAACATGATCACACAAATGAACGCTCAAAATAGCCAAAAATCCCTGACACAGAAAACCACACATTCAAATGTCAGATTTAGACGTTGATAAGCGAGTGAATATCCGAGCTAGCAACTGGCTATTTATCAAGTTGGCTAAGTTAATAAGTAATCAGGGTTAGGTATAAGTAAGTTAGTAAGTGATCAGGGTTAGGTATAAGTAAGTAGCCTTGTATTTACAACACAGTGACTCGTCCACAAGGGACAACAACACGTCAGGATTCGTACCACTGCCACTGGGGGATTGCGAGCCGAGGGCTCTGTCTAACAATCCGTCTGTGATTATGCTTGAGAGAACTGGCAGTTCTGAATGCACTCTGTATTTATTGATTAGCTATAATGCCTCAGTAAAGCATTTATTAAACCTGAGCTTCTAACATTACAGCTTGTTCACAAAGCCCCCCACCTCTCTCCTATAAGGTGCACAATAAGAACGTCTAGAGGTTAAGCTAACGTGCCCAGCTCTGATTGTGTGTGTGTTGGTCAGTGTGTGTGTGTGCGCGTGTGTGTGTGTGTGTGTGTGTGTGTGTGTGTGTGTGTGTGTGTGTGTGTGTGTGTGTGTGTGTGTGTGTGTGTGTGTGTGTGTGTGTGTGTGTGTGTGTGAGGGTAACATCCAGAGGGTGGCGAGGGGATCAACAAACCCATCCTCTTCAGGACACATTCGTGACTTGAATGATGTAAATTCATGTTCTACTTTTAAATAATAAAATGAAATAAAAATGAACAAATCCCCCTGTCATTTTGCAAGACATAAACCTCAGTAACATTTAATTTGAGTTATAGGCTATTTCATCTGTTACATGTGTCATTTCTTGAAATCAGACATAAACAAATGCATGTGGTTTACAATTAGACCTGCATCTCCATTATTTTGGATTAAATTGTGCTTAGTCCAAACATATCATTATTTTGTATTAAAATTGTGCTTAGTCCAAACATATAATTATTTTGTATTAAATTGTGTTTAGTCCAAACATATCGTGATGCGTGTCGGGATAGCCCTTCGCTCTGAAATCTGAAACGTTGCTGGCTTGGTCGAAATGGCTATCGAGGGTCAAATTAGCCCCTACATCCTCAATAATTTTCACTCCCTCAGCTTTGGGACACGCACGAATGGAGGGCAGAGGGTCGAGGGGAAGGGTGATTTGGGATTCAGACATAGTGTACGTGTGTGTGTGTTTCCGTGTGTCCATGTGCGTGCTTGCGTGAGGGAGGGAGGGAGGGGTTAGAGTGTGTGTATGTCATTACCACAATGAATAATTCATCCCCTTGTTTGACTTAATAACTCTGGAGTATCTGGGGATCAGGTTGGATGCTTGTTTGTTCTGTGATAAGCTGATGAAGCCTGTTATCTTAGCGGCCAGTGCTAAATTAGCCTGTTTTCTCCACTGATTTGAATCTCCTACACGGGCGCTTCTTCCGCACCATACCAAAAAGGAGGTTACCAGGAATACTGTGTCAGTGGCAGCATATTATGCAACATGCGTTGTGACCGAAATTGTCTTGTATATGAAGAGAGAGAGAGGCCGGTAAAGGGGGGGGGGGGGCATGCTTTGAGTTTGATGTCGCTGCTTTAAACGAAACCCAGAAAAACTGTGCAACACACAGAGCTTGCTCGGAAACGTTGGAGCGTGTGCCTGTTTGCGGTCCAATCTTTTAAAGTAAGTCTGGAGGTCTACACCTCATTAGTGCAGTCCCATCCTGCAGGATGTGGCTTTCTCCACATGCATGACTCCAGCTCTGTCAGAACACTTAAGCCTGCTGCGCTTCAAAATGGACAAATGTTCACCTTAGTGCTGGGAAAAGCTACCCAATCCTTTCTCTGTGCCGTGTCACTGCAATGCCATTTCTAGTGAATGTTAAACACACGCCGTCACGTCGTCTCTCCGTACACTCTTAGGGTGAAAAAGGTGCTATCTAGAACTTTAAAGGGTTCTTTGGCTGTGAACAGACCATCCTAGGTAGTTTAGAGTTCTGTTAAAATCCCTTTCAGACTGAAATACTCTCACCGTGCCTCTCAATGATCGCCTCTTATGATGATTGAGACTCATGATGGAGACTCATGATGGAGACTCATGATGGAGACTTATGATGGACTCTCATGATGGAGACTCATGATGGAGACTTATGATGGAGACTCATGATGGAGACATAATGGAGACTCATGATGGAGACATGATGGAGACTCATGATGGAGACTCATGATGGAGACTCATGATGGAGACTTATGATGGAGACTCATGATGGAGACTTATGGTGGAGACTCATGATGGAGACTCATGATGGAGACTTATAATGGAGACTCATGATGGAGACTTATAATGGAGACTCATGATGGAGACTTATGATGGAGACTCATGATGGAGACTCATGATAGAGACTCATGCCATTACACCTTCTTAATCACCATATTGATCCATTTGCGGTGGATTTCCTTTCTACTTAATTTCCAGTGAAGCTGCACAGTACTAGAGAGTTGAACATTTTATTAAACTTAGAACACAATCAGGACTACAGCCCATAGGGGAACAGATGAGGATGTGAGGGAGAGGTTTTTCCAGTGGCCCTCTCTTGTGTGGGGTTAATTGAAGTCTGTAATGCTTGGAAATGAACTCTACAAGGTGTCAGAGGATGTCTGAAACGTCTCTCTGACCAGGCTTCAACAAATGTTTTTTTACTTAGTAAATGCTCCTTTTTTTTATGGGAGGAGATTAAGGCAAACTTTTTTCTTTAAAGAAAAGCACCAGGAACTAATGAATAAAGTACTATTTATATGTTACTCTTTCGTTAATTGGGATTGTATTGCTTGCTTGACTTCTTGTCATATTGGAAGACATACCTATCTTGCCCCCAGTAACTTTGATTTATCTTTAAAGGTCAATTTACAAACTGTTAGACACAAGAATGACACCTCTATGGTCATACATGGGACTGTGTGTATGTTTTGGTGGTGCTAAAATAAAATAATTGTATTAATAATAGCCTATATTTATTTATATGTGATTTAATTATCACTGAAACATGTTTTCCTTTCTATGAAATAGGATTGATAATTGTAGGCTACCAATGATTTTGAATCTCAATCGAGGTAATTCCACTGGTAGTTGTGATTTTATACTCGCTATGACCGGCTACACCTGAGTGTGTGGATCTGTCCGATTTTCACACATCATTCCCATTTGGTCCTGCAGGTGGCGCGCGCTACAAGAACAACGAACTCCTGCTGCGCTCTGTTTTCGACCCCAGCTCATCTTAAATCAGCGTGTTACGCACCAACCTGATACCTGTATACTCAGTGAATTAGTGCAGTCTTCACATTTTAGAAGTGAGAGGGGTACGATTAAATAAGCAAAGGGATATAGCCCAAGCACGTAGGCTATGTGCTTGCTTGGATCTAGTTGACATGACTATTGCCTATAATGTTGAGGACGATTTGCCAAAAATATTCAGATAGGCTACGGCATTAAAGGAAGTCACGAAGTGTATGCTATTTGCATTTTATAATGTACAAAACATTACGATAATTTCCCCTTTAAAACGTTATTGTTCCACTGCCTTAAACGAATGATAGAAACAGTGTCAATGCTGAAATATGTGTTCCCCACATAACATAACCTATAGCCACCTGTCAAAATGTGTTAGAGTTCATCATGGACCGAGATGAAGGCGGAATATCCAGAATGATAGAACCAATGAGCGGATCAATATCTCTCTCTCTCTCTCTCTCTCTCTCTCTCTCCCTCTCTCTCTCTCTCTCTGTCTCTGTCTCTGTCTCTGTCTCTCTCTCTCTCTATATATATATATATATATATATATATATATATATAGTGTATTATTATTATTATCTCCCTCTATGTATATATACATACATATATATGGCGAATATGTGTGGGGTATATATATATATATATGAAACCGTGAGAGAGAGATTTCTAAAATGTAGGCTTGTGTGACAAAGATAATGTTAGGAAATCTACATAAATGGAACTTCCTTCGCTCCACCTTTTTTGCTGTTTGTGTGTGTATGTGTGTGTGTGTGTGTGTGTCTGTGAGAGAGAGAGAGAGAGAGAGAGAGAGCAATCATTTTGAAATCACTTCACTCTCACACACACAACTTGCAGTCGCGCGGTGAGCGGTGGAGCGAACGATCCCGAGGCAACCCATAGTTGTGTAGCTGTACAGAGGGTGACTGACAGAGGACCAAAACGCTGGCAACTAATGGACATATAGTATATTGTTTTGTTTTTTTACTCTGGAACCCTCTGCTACGGGAACATATTGAGGATTAGCTTAGCAGCTGGTGAGAATGTTCCAAACTAAGCACGGGATGCTGCCATAAAACTGGTCCGGAGACGTACTATATATGGTTGTTTCCGTATCCGAGGAGGGGACAACAATCTGATGTGCAGCGCTTCTGGTCACCAAGTTGTTTTCTGCCCGCAATTAACGCACTCGATTTGATATCAGGGGGACCGTCATTGGATTTGAAGGAATAGGCTAACCGTCGTCGGCTGATCAAGTGGATTGTTTGTTGTTGGGGGTTTTTTATCACGGGGAGAGCGTTGTTCATGTATTGTGGATTCCTACTTGTGGGGAGATATTGAGGGCTGAAGTGGCTTCGTTCAGGAGAGGAGGGGGATCGAAGCTTCTAGCCCGGCTGAAGCGCTCAGAACTGGGATAGGCTACTGAGGAGTTCTCATCCATCCAAGGTAGGCTATGAACTTCACTGTCACGACTCAGCGCTCATATGATGGCTTTATTGACCGTAAACACGCACATATTATGATTCACATACGAGTGGAGCCAACAAAATAGCCTCGAATCTTACATATTATAATTTCCAGATTTTGATAGTTCAATATTGTGTCCGTCACCTGCCTTTCATAACCTACCAGTCCCTTGGGTAGACTATGCGATCCATTACGCTCACTACATTACATCATATGCAGGTCCGATATTGTGTATTTTCCATTTCATTGGGAAATGTAGCATTATAATGCCGACTGGGGGATAGGTAGAACTAAATATTCCACAAACGTATGGGGATTTCGGTCCGTTTCATTCCGAGGGTGAACACTTGTTGTTTGCTTTCCGACCGTGGACTTGTGTCGGCGGTTGATATTCACCGCATGATCTTTCCACTGATGACTACCGATGTTAGATGTTTTCCCCTACACTAGCCTACTGGTGTTGATTACTCTACGAGACTCGGTGCACTTACCCCGTCCACCCTCGAAATGTCCTTTCCATATACGCCATAAATTAGCTAAAGCTCCCAACGAAATATCTCTCTCTGGGTTCACGAAAGCCGATTTTTATAAGGACTTCCAGTGAGGAATATTTGAATTAAATATTTATTCCTTTCCTAATTATGTATTTTTTTGGTGTGTATACCTCAGCCCAACCGAGCCAAATAGCCATATGAGTTGAATGTAATAGGCTAATAGTAAGGTCATAAATAGCCTAATCAATAGGCTATTACCATTACAATATATCAGGACAGAATACCCAGCAATAGGCCTATAGGCTAAAGTAGAATGATTGTAAATTCGCCACGAATTGCCAAATAAGTAACTTTTTTTAAATAGTCACCTAATGTAATTTATAAAACAGTCATATGGGTAGCCAATACGCCCTTCCAATTCAGCCCTCTATTAGACGCGCTTGTATCACCTGTAGCTGAGTCTTTGCAAAAGGCTTATTGTACAGTACCTTTTAAATGAACATTCCCTCTTATTTTAGCCTAGGACTTTTTATCGACGGCCAATATGCTATAGTTATAACTAAATGGCAATATCTGAACTATATCAGCTATTTTTAAAAGTAGTATCAATGGTGGACAGCTCTCTGAATCGGCAGCCGTAGCCTTTTCATGACAGCCTCACTGTGACATTACTGCGAAATCCGGTCTTTCTGGCTTCTCCCGTTCCAAGCTGTCTCACCCACCGAGGCGTCTAACCTGCTAGGCAGGATGGTGATGATGCGTTACACATGAAACCATAAAGATGAAACTCGCACCTCTGAATCGCCTATCTCTTAGAATGCTTTTCATAAAGAGTTATATAGGGAGATTGAGGGCGCAGGCAATTACCTCATCTCCTCGCCACATAATAATACTGGCCTATATCTATTTTTCTTCATTTTCATATGTAATAAAAACAAAATACAACTCTTGAATGGTGTTTTCCCGATAAGCGTTCGTGAACTTGATGACCCTCCCCACCGCAGGTCATTTGGCTATTGCAGAGCTCTTCCCAATTGGCAACAGGCTGCTGCATTCCACTTCAACCCTTCAAATAAATAGTCTAAACTCTAAACGTAGGCCATCACCGACAAAAACTGCGCTGTAGTAGGCCTAGCCACACAATCCTGTAAATTGTAGTCCGGCGTAGGCTAGTGACTGATGAAGCAAGCATTAGGGGGAGATAGGTTTTTGGGTTTAAGGAGCTTCAGTCGAAGCACCACGATTCCTTCCCCTCTGGTAAACTGCCAAGCGCCTCCACTCATCTTATTCCTTTACATACGGGGATCATCCAATTCAAATCGAATCGATGCTGACAAAGCGTTTCTATTTTACGTTGCTTACATAGCCTACCCGAAAAGGTGTAAAAAAAAACGTGGACAAAATGTGTTGCTGTATTTTAAAGGCCTAGGCCTACTGTAGATTGGTCAAGCACACTATTGTGGACTACTCCATTCAATTTTGTATACCTACGAGCAACAAAGTAACGCAGGTCAGTGGAGTGATTGGTTCCCGTCAGCCCACCGGGGACCGTGCAGTTTGAGTTATGCACTGAGGTTAATTATCTACACAATGGCGGATACTTTAATGTCACGCGCGGAGGGGATTCTGCGGGTCGTTTCAAGCTCCTCGTTTATTCGGTGTGTTTTACTGCGTATGTTAAGATCAGCATCGTCTTGCCTCATTGAATCGTGAGTATTTTCATTAAATTTGGTATTTTAAAAGAGTCGGCTTTAGTTGTTTGTGCATATTATTTGACAGTAGCCTACTAAATGATTCAGCTGTGTACTGTAGCCTATTGGCCTTGAGGAATTGTCAGCCTACTGGAGAGAGGCCTGTCTACATGTGACCGTTTTCCATAAGCCTAACGGCTTCTTGTGTCTGTTGTTTTGTATTACTGGTTTAATTTCTATATTTCTTAATTCCATTATTTTACTTTTGCATGTGTGTGTGTATTGTTGGGAATTGTTAGATATTGCTGCACTGTTGGAGCTAGGAACACATGCATTTCGCTACACCCGCGATAACATCGGCAAAGTATGTGTATGTGACCAATAACATTTGAATTGATTTTATGAAGTAGCATGTCTTTCCAATTCATTCTCCTACAAATCCACGTCATGGTCAGATTTCAATTGTGCAATGCGGCGACTGAGCAGGGAATGTCGAGATAAACTCGAAAAATAAATAGGACTTGTTGTGTAGGCTATGCACATGTGTATGTTAAATTAATGATCTGAGTCAACAGGTTTTCATTAAAATTCAGAACAGTTGAAATGGCATTTTTTTTATATTAAAGGTCTAAGCCGTCTACCATAGACCTCGTGAGAATGGGTGTGGATAATTGTCTATGCTTGAAATTATGCATTTCCACAGCATGTTTTGGGTTCATTAAATCCTATTCCAATTTAGTGAAAGTGACTTCCAATTAGGTGTGTTGCCACCGCAGCCAGGAAACAAGAGAATTTTTTTCTACATAGTAATTCGCCAGCATTAGACCATGTAGATTACATATGGATATAATCATTGCTTTCATTTGGACTCCAGCAACTGTAAATACATATGTTTTCAAGGAGCTCACGCCATGACGTCTGATATTTCCCTAGGTCTTATCTTGTAATATATAAGTAGAGAGTAGGTCCATCTGCCATCAGGGGATAATCCCTGTGTGTTTATACTGCGCGTTATGCTCAATTGAAGACAAGGCGGAATGGTGTCAGACAATATGAAGAGGGGAGTGACCGCGCTGTCTGGTTGAGAGGCTGGATGTTATGCACCTTGGTATGATCCAAGGAGGCAGCCGAATTATGGAGATCAAACACATGTGCCGTAGCTCTGGTATCTGTATATCATTGATCGTAGCTAGATAACAGCTCATTTTCTCTCTGGAGAGGGTGCTAGCTAGTGCATTGGCAAAGAGCAGTCAGTTGGAGCGGTTAGACCACAATCATTCTCACTCCAGTTTATCTCCTAGGCTAGACTAGAGGGAGATAGAGAGGATTCAGTGTCCTGCTCACCTAGACTACAGTCTTCCAGCCCAGTACAGTGTCTCTGCCACAGCACAAGAGACAGCGTCTCATCAACCCTTCACCTCTCTATTAGATACAAGGCACTGCTAACAACCATACGTGGTGGTGAACTATGTTACAGCCTGAAATTGTTCCTGATATTGTTTGCAGTGCGTTCCCACCAGCAGCCCCACAGATAGTCCCAGCATGTTGTGTCTCACTGTACGTCATCCTAGCATGCCATATCTCTGCCAGCCAGCACCAGTGGGTGGTGTAGTGGAGCACTTTAGTCTCCATTCACCCTAAGCAGCCAGCCGTGGCTCGTGGTGCCATCCCCCTATGGTCTGGCACACAGGCTAGCACACAGGCTAGCAGACAGGCTAGCAGACAGGCTAGCA
This sequence comes from Salmo trutta, assembly GCF_901001165.1. NCBI lineage: Eukaryota > Metazoa > Chordata > Actinopteri > Salmoniformes > Salmonidae > Salmo > Salmo trutta. The sequence continues at coordinate 15,232,245 of NC_042959.1, forward strand.
GACAGGCAACCAGCAACAGTTTGCCTGCTTCCCAATAAAGGGGAGAGAGTGATCTGGGCCGAACAATTGGGTTGAATGAAATCGTTAAAGTAATCCCTTGGGTAAGGGACCACCCATCTAGTATGGAGACAAGCCCCCGTCCAGCAGTCCCCAGAGCGGGGAAGAGAATGGGGGCGATTGTGCTGGACAATGACCTGGCTGGATGGGCCATCCAAGGTTGGGTTCTGTCTGGCTTTAGGACTTGCTCACCAAGCCCTCTCACCTTAACCCGCCCTCCTCCATCCATAGGCACTCCAGGCCAGTTTCTTGTATTGTGGCGATAGAGAGCAGTAGCAGGAGGCTGTTCAATGTGCTCCTCAATTCTGACGATGGAGCCAAATAATATGTGTGTGTGATAGATTTAGATGTCCAAAGTGCTTATGCAATAGATCCCTTCAAAGCTGAACAGTTGAAAAGCCAGTGTATAAAAAATGCAGAGTCCTGTTCTGTGTGATTGGTACTATGTGGTTTATACATGATGGGAAAACTCACTAATACATAAGATGGTAAAGAATGTGCCTGATTGGCTGGAAGAGCTGTGTGTGTACATGTGTACATGGGCTGTGTGTGTGTTGGTGGGGGGGTTCCACTACTTATGTTGTTGTTTGGTAACTAGGTAATAACAGTTGCTGTCGTACTCCAAAACTCAGCAGTAGCACAACCAATTCTAAAAACATATAAGCTAACCTTTCATTTGTTTGCCTTGAGCTCTTATGAGGAGTTGGTAGGCGAGTCTTGTATAGTGCAGTAACAGGCCCTGTATTGTGAGGTTACACATTAACCAGGGAGGGGCAGATGCCATCGTCCGGTGCTCATAGAGTCAATCATTCCTCCAGCACGTCTGGAACTATGACACTTCTTCACCTCCATAAATGCCACTGTGTAATTAGGTTCTTGAATTATTCAGCCTTATGCACATTCCAATGAGGGCTTGAGTGAAGTGTGTGTACAGTGTCTTGCTACCGTGATGCAGCGGCATCGCCATGGTAAATGACTTAGCAAACTGGTCGGCCTGCTATGCGTGTATCGCTGTTTCTTACACAACTGCTTTTGTGTGGCTTTATTAAGGCTTGACTGTAGTTGGCAGAGCCTAACGGTGCTGTGGCTTGTTGTGGAGTACACCGTAGTGTAGTTAGCAGACCTGGGTTCAAATACTATTTGAAATCTTTCAAATACTTTGGCGTTTGCTCTAGAGTTTTAGATGTAAAGGGGTTAACATTTTTGGAACTATTCTATTGGTCCATTAAGCCAGACAAGCTCAATCGGGCATATAAAGTAGGTCTATTTGAAATGATTTCAAATCGTATTTGAATCCAGGTCTGGTAGCTAGCTGGCTGGTTGAGGGAAGGTTGCTGGGGGGTTAGGATGATGAATTCCTAGCCACGGGTTTGAGTTAAAACCTTAATACAACGGTTGTGCGCCGTGTCAGCGGGGAGGCCTCAGAATAGCAATTAGCCTGTTAAATCTGTTAACCTCCCTCAGTGTGGAAGCACAATGCTCACCCAGAGAAAAGAGGGAGAGGGAAAGATGAGAGGAGGGAGGGAGGAGAGCGAAGGAAACTGAAGGAGGGATGGAGTTGGAGATACAGAGAGAGAGGGAGTACATGAGGGAGAACGGGAAAGAGAGAGCTAGAGAGGGGTAGCAAAGAAGGGAGGGAGAAGAGTGTATGGAGAGAGAAAGAGAGAGAGATGTACAATGAGGGGATTTGTAATGGGTCTTTGTGAGCAGGATTTAGCGTGCAGCAAGTATTCTAGTAGAGGACACAGCATCACAGGTGTAGGGCAAGTGTGGGTGGCAGGAACAGACAGAGAAATATGAAAGCAGTAATGGTTGTGGAGCATAAAGAAAACAGCCTGTCTCACGCAGTACAATACACAGTTTACAAGTCAATGCCTTTTTATTCTGACATCTATTGGTTTAAATACCGTTTAAAGTTGACAGAATCAAGTGGGTGTGGTGAGAAGGAACGAGGAAGCTACTAGTTTCCAAGGTATTCTACGACAGCAGAGTGCTCTCGCTCGCGTTGTTCTCTTTCGAATTCTCACACGTCGCTCACACACGTCTCCACCACTGCTGATGAGGAAGGTCGGGAGAGTTGGCCCCTGTTGATTTAGTAGCCGAAAAGCTTTGTCGCCATAAATCGGACCCCCTGTTCTCTAAATCCTGGACTGCCAATGTTGACAGATAAGGCACTGAAGAAAGCTGTGTTGACGGCCCATTGTCATTCAAATATATGCGCTATTGTCTGCCGTTGCTTGTCTGGACACTGGTCGGAGTGTCCCCTCACTCCCCTTTCCAGGAAGGCTGAAAGGGGTAGTGGTTAAGGGGTAACGGGGAGGTGGGTTAAGGCAATGCCAGGTGCCAGATGTAGATGTGACTTTCTTAAGTCTGGAGTGTTTTGTAAACGTTGGAGTCGTTAAGGGGCCCTGCCACTCAGAGCCACCAGGGTGTTTCATTTCCATCTCAATGTCAACCTCTTTGCCAGGCCACTCAGTTCGACCAGTCACGCACACACACGCGCGCACGCACGCACGCACGCACGCACGCACACACACACACACAGGAACCTTCTCTCTCTCTCTCTCTCTCTCTCTCTCTCTCAGAGCACACACTAGCGATGTTGCTCTGCTCTTCTCCTCGGTGCTCGAGCCTCAACAACTCCCTGACTCTGCTGCCGTTCACATACAAACATGCACCCTCACTCCCTGACACACATCCACAGTCGAGACTGTTCCAGTGAGAGTCCAGAGGTGTGGGGAAGGATCAAATCAATTTTCTTTTTTTTAAAAATGTTGTTTCTCACATGCGTCGAATACAACAGGTGTAGACCTTACAGTGAAATGTTTACTTACAAGCCCTTAACCAACAATTTTTTAAAATAAAAAATAAGTGTTAAGAAAGTATTTACTAAATAAGAAAGTATTTACTAAATAAACTAAAGTAATCAAAAAATTAAAAAAGTGACTATGCATGGAACATTAACAGAGAGTAGCAGAAGAGTAGAAATGGGGGAGCCAATGTAAATAGTCCGGGTAGCCATATGATCAGATGTTCAGGAGTCATGTGGATTGGTGGTAGAAGCTGTTAAGAAGCCTTTTGGACCTAGACTTGGTGCTCCGGTACCGCTTGTCGTGCGGTAGCAGAGAGAACAGTCTATGACTAGGGTGGCTGGAGTCTTTGATCATTAGGGCCTTCCTCTGACATGGGATGTGATGAACAAGTGTGGATCTTCCTGTGGCTGGAGCACGGCTTCTCCAGACTGTCTCCAAGGCCCCCCAGCCAGTAGCACATAGCTTGCATTCCAAATGGCACCCTATACCCTATGTAGGACACTTCATTTGGGACTCAACGCGAGTCTCTCACTGCCCCTGAGCACCATGCATCATAATGAAACCAGTCAAATCAAACTTTATTGGTCACATACACATAGTTAGCAGATGTTATTGGTCACATACACATATTTAGCAGATGTTATTGGTCACATACACATGGTTAACAGATGTTATTGGTCACATACACATGGTTAACAGATGTTATTGGTCACATACACATAGTTAGCAGATATTATTGCAGGTGAAGCGGAATGCATGTGTTTCTAAGCTCCAATAGTGCAATTACATCTAACAATACACAACAATACACACAGATCCTCACACACTTATCATATTGCATAATATGATATTTAATATCTGCGACATGGGTATGTACACCTCTGTTACAGTGGCGTGATGATAAATGATCTTCATAGTTTGATCTCTGTCACCAGCTATGGCCTCGCTAGGTTTTCACTAAGCAGCTCCACGATGAGGTCAGTAGGTTGGATGGGTTTTTAGTGGACGCCAGTGTTTTCCCCCACCAGTGGTACCGAATGAATTCAATGCAGCCTGTTCTCCCTGGCCTCTCCAGAGTTGTGAAATACCTGACCTGCTGAGAGGTGGAGAGGTAAGCCTGAGGCCAGGGGGGGAGGTATTTTGCACCTCTGAAAAGCCCTCCACACTCTAACACACACAAACTGAACACACACTTTATAATTCTGCCTGTGTGAGTGTCATCAGGGGAAAAGAGGAGCTGTCATTTGCAGACCCAGAATTAGACTACAGAAATGAGTCTCTCTCCCACTTGCTCACCCTCAATCATAGAGTGGAGCCCCTGTTCCTCAGCAGCCTCATTAGTACATCTCTCCTGCCTGGGTATGAGGAGTGTTCTGTTGGTATATGCTAGAGAAGCCCATATGTCATTTATTGTGTGTGTGTATGTGAATGCGTGCGTGTGTGTGAGAAAAAGTGAGTGAGTGTGTGTGCACATATATGTTTAGGCCTGGTGTGTAATATTTCTCATCTCAATGAACGTCACACGGAACAAACAACTGCTCCCTCCTGATATGAGTGTGTTTATCTCTCTCTCTCTCTCTCTGTCTCTCTCCATCTCTCTCTGTCTCTCTCGCTCTCTCTTTCTCTCTCTTATTATTTTGCCTCATTAAAGAGCCCCTTATACTCCAGGGGACCAGACTTCCAGGAAATGAAGGTTTATTTTCCTCCTCTCTTATCTTCTCAATGGTGTACACACACACGCGCGCACACACACGCGCGCACGCACACACACACAGGAACCTATATATACAAAAAGGAGGATGAGGAAGATGAGGAGGAAGGGAAGGCAAATCATTCTTCCTTTCTTTCTTCAGCATGCTAGACCCTACAGATCATCTGAGGAGAAGGATGGGGACTGGGGGGATGATTAGAAGGCATCTTTTCAAAAACAAGGATGTGAAAAACACAGATTAACCCCCGCAGACCTGTCTCCTTTCCCCGGTTGTAGCGAGCATGAGACTCTCCACACGCAGAGAACATATACAGTGAAGTGAATTAGAGCCAGGGGAGAACAGGGAAGTGGGGAAATGGGGATCAAAGCAGTGTGCTGAAACAGAGAGGTAATTAATAAAGGAGGAAAGAGGTTAAGAATCAAAAGGAGAGTTGCTTTGTGTGTAAATTACCGTGTGTTCAATTAGGCCTTGATTGGGTTGCTTTTCGTCGTGATATCATCGGCGCTGAAAAACAAAACCCCTGGGATTTGGCACCACATATGATTTTCTAGTTGCTGCCTTTTAGTGGCATATTCAGTTTCAAAGTCCAAATTAGTGAGCTGTATGCAATGTTTGGTAGCCTTGGAATAGCTGAAGGACACCTAATGTTGTCAGTGTCCAGAATTAGCAGGGGGAGGTAGGCAACAGTGGCAGTGGAATCCTTTTCCGTCCCCTTAGTCTACTGCTGCATATGTCATTGAAGTACCTGGCAGAGATACAAGGTTGAGTCCGTTTTATGGATAGGACATGGCTCGAACTCTCGCGAAACAGACGTCTCACTCAAGTAATTGTTTCAGACACATTAAGTGTCTTGTGCAAAAAAGTTTGCAATAAATTAAAACGAGACCTGTCATAAATCCCGAAGGGGATTTATGTCTGTGTCTTTAAAAGTTGTCCGGACCTTTCTAGAAGATGAGTGAGGCCATTTCTAATCATGTTTGTTTGTCTTTGTCATTTTCTTTCTTGCAGACCGATGCTGTGCCTGTCAAGCGGAGGGATGGTGCTGAGGTGGGATTCCACGCTGGTGTTGGCCGCCATGCTTCTGGTTTGCTGTGGCGCCGATCCCACTGACATTCTCTACCGGATGCTCGAGGAGCAGCCGCCCAACACGTTGATCGGCAGCCTGGCATCGGACGAGGGCCTGCCCGACTCAGGCCACCTGTACAAGCTGGAGGTGGGCGCCCCTTACCTGCGCGTGGATGGCAAGACAGGAGACATTTACACCACAGAGGTCCCCATCGACCGTGAGACACTGCGGGACTGCCGCAACCTGCTCGAGGGCGACAAGTGCTTCCTAGAGTTCGAGGTGTCCATCACGGACCTGAAGCAGGGCCAGGGACCGCGGCTGATTGAGGGCCGCATCGAGGTGCAGGACGTCAATGACAACACACCCCAGTTCACCTCGCCCATCCTCATGCTGTCCATCCCAGAGAACACACACATCGGGGCACTCTTCTCCATCCCCATGGCCAGCGACAAGGACTCGGGCCACAACGGCGTAGCCGAGTACTCGCTTAGCGCCGGGCCTGACGCCGACCAGCTCTTCAGCCTGCAGGTGGCCGAGGACACAGACGAGAAGCAGCCGCAGCTCATCGTCATGGGCAACCTGGACCGTGAGCAGAAAGACTCGTACGATCTCAACATCCGTGTGGTGGATGGGGGCACACCGCCGCGAGCTAGCAGCGCCCTGCTGAGGGTGACCGTCACCGACCAGAACGACAACGCACCCAAGTTTGAGAGGAGCCACTATGAGGCTGAGCTGGCTGAGAACAGCCCTGTGGGACACTCAGTCTTGCAGGTACTAAACAGACAGAGATACCTACAGTACATACAGAGACTCTATATACTTTACATTTCTTTTAATATTTTTTTTAGCATTTTAGTCATTTAGCAGACACTTTTATCCAGAGTGACTTACAGTTAGATAGAGATACACTCATAGACTCAGTCACAAAGTTTATATCTCTCTCCCTCTCTCAGAGCATTTCACACATGAAAATAACTGCCGTTTCATGCTGTCGGGCCATTTGTTTCAGTCAAAAGCGCAATGAAGTAGATTCACTTAGAGTAACTAAGTGAATCTTTAAAGTCAGACTTTGTGGTTCAGCTATTCAACTCCCCACACCATATTTATACTTCACAATTTATATCTGGTGAAGAGACAGTGAAAGGAACTGGTGAACTAGCTAACACTAAGATCCAAAGAGCCCTCAAACTCCACTTGACAAGCACCCTCATTATATTAGGCCCCCTATTTCCCATGGGGCCTGGGCACCGATACAAAACAACAGGGTTAAGGTTTAGGAAACGATGGAACCAAATCATATTCTCTTCAGCAAATTGATTTTTCTTCCTCTTTCCACTGTCGCTTTAACCACCGGTTTTACAAAACACTAGTGAATTATTGACAGGTTCTGAGAATGGCATATTGGATTGCAGTGCGACACAGCCGATAAGGCGAGCCCTACAGTTGGCCGGGTTCCAGGAGCAATTTGAGACGAAGTGTCCAGGCATAAAATGTGTATAAATACTGTTAATCTCTCAGTCAACAATTAGTCCATGCGTTCAAGACGTTTTCAAATAGTATTTTCTCCCTTCATGATCTTGCTAAGGGAGCAGTGGCAAATGAACGGCAAGGGTGGAAAAATAGTCTAATTTGACAACTTAAACAGGTCAGACGTGTCAATCAAGCATTTCTGCTTTCTCAAAGGAATTCTCTCCAAATGCCTGTTAAGTGAAATGCATTCTGGGGTTTCTGTGGAGGATGAAATGGAATGAGTCACATAGAGCATTAATACCAATAAACCCCATGGATAATCTGATGTCTGAGTCACATTAAGTCATGCATGGCTCGGTAATGGGAGGGCTGGGGCATTCTATTTGACTATCATATGGGCTAAGTGATACGGTGTTTTGCAAGGTGTGTTTAAGAATGAGTAATGTTAGAAAGATGACAGAAATGATTCTTGGTGTGTCAGGTGGTAAAGGTGTCAGAGTGACACTGTAAGGTTGGGTCTGACAGTTTACCTCCATTCTAAATGATACCTCGCTCATTTTCCCAGTCCATTTACACCAGATCAACTCACAGACACCTCTATTTATACTGTGTAATCATGGGCCTATAATGGGATAAAATATATTAGGATCCTTATAACCAAACTCACTGAGTTGATATTCCCCCATGTGTAGATTACGGAGATGGCTTGCTTCCTAATGTATTAATGCAAGGCTGTTCTCAGAAGCTTATGGGAAGTTTCTTGTTTTGGCAAGGAATACAGAGGAAGGGCCAAGTCAATCCGTTGCCACCAATCTCTGTCACTCTATCTCCTCCTGTTGGCCCCTGTAGGAACAAGGGCCTTTTGATAATGGGAGGAACATTAACACTCTCAGTCATTTCCCCATTAGCTGCCAATGACCCATGTGACAATCACTAGATGTTTATGTGGGGCTGTGCATGCTTAGTTTTGATAGTCCATTATGCATGACACAGAGCATGAACTTGAGCTATGAGGAGAATCAAGGCTTTGATACAATCTAGGAGTGAATTTAGAGGCATTTACATAAATTATGGGGAATACAATTGTTTCGTGGTTTTGAAAACGGTAGGTTGCAGAAGCTAAAGGCTAATCTTTTATGTGTTTGTGTGTGTGCGTGTGTCCAGGTGAAAGCCAACGACGCTGACATGGGTACCAACGGGGAGATCGACTATAGCCTGCACCAGGCCTCCGATGCCGTCCAGAGGTTGCTACGCATTGACCGCTCCACAGGGATCATCTACGTCAAGGGGCTGGTGGACCGCGAGGAGGAGAGCTTCCTCAAGTTCTTCGTGGTGGCCAAGGACCGCGGCCCCAACTCCAAGAACTCCAAAGTCCTGGTGACCATCAACGTCAAGGACCAGAACGATAATGCACCCGCCATCGAGATCCGTGGCATCGGCCTGGTCACCCACCACGACGGCGTGGCCAACATCTCAGAGGACATGCCCATCGGCACGCCTGTGGCCCTGGTGCAGGTGTCGGATCGTGATGAAGGGGAGAATGCTGTGGTCACCTGTGTGGTGGCCGGGGACGTCCCCTTCCAGCTGCGGCCCGCCAGCGAGTCAGCCAACGACCGCAAGAGGAAATACTTCCTGCAGACCACGACCCTGCTAGACTATGAGCGCATCAAGGACTACAGGATTGAAATAGTAGCGGTGGACTCCGGTAACCCTGCACTGTCCAGCACAAACTCCCTGAAGGTGCAAGTCACCGACATGAATGACAATGCCCCTGTCTTCTCCCCCACCTTGTTTGAGGTGGACTTTGCAGAAGAGAATCAGCCAGGTGATAAGGTCCTGGATGTGGTGGCCACGGACGCGGACAGTGGGTCCAACGCAGAGCTGACCTACAGCATCATCATGGACTCGACCACTAAGGGGCTCTTTGAGATCGACCCCAAAACGGGAGAGGTGCACGTGAGGAATACGCTGGACCGTGAGCACAGAGAGCAGTACGAGTTCCACGTGGCAGCGGCCGATAAGGGCTCGCCTAGCCTGAGGGGGACGGCCACGGTAGTGGTCAAGGTGCTGGACCGTAACGACAACGACCCCAAGTTCATGTTGAGCGGCTACAGCTTTTCCGTTTTGGAGAACATGCCTCCGCTCAGCCCTGTTGGCATGGTGACGGTCATCGATGCAGATAAGGGCGAGAACGCCAGGGTGCGGCTCTCTGTGGAGCCCGACAATGGCAAGTTTGTCATCCAGAATGGCACAGGCACTATCCTATCCAGCATCTCCTTTGACCGTGAGAAGGAGAGCACATACACTTTCCGCCTCAAGGCTGTGGACGCCGGTGACCCTCCCAGGTCCTCCTACGTGGGTGTGACCATCAACGTCTTGGACGAGAACGATAACTCCCCCTACGTCACCAAGCCCTCTAACTCCTCCTACAAGTACCTCCCACCTCTCACGACCCCCGAGACACGCGTGGAAGTGGTGGAGGCTGAAGACATCGACACAGGACCCAACGCCGAGCTGGTCTTCAGCATTACGGGCGGGAACCCCTACGGACTGTTTCACATCTCGCCCAGCAATGGGGAGATAACCCTGGCCCAGGAGTTCACCCGCAAGCACAACGGGCTCCACCGTCTGGTGGTGAAGGTGAGCGACAAAGGCAAGCCACCACGCCACACCACCGCCCTGGTCCACATCTTTGTCAACGAGACCATGGGCAACATCACCCTGATTGAGTCTCTGGTGGGTCACAGCCTCTACACTCCTCTGGACAGAGACATTGCTGGGGACCCCAACTACGCGCTGGCCCAGCGCAGCAACATCCTGTACGGCAGCCTAGCGGGCATCGCCGGAGTCATCCTGGTCATCGTGGTGGTGGTGGTGATCCGCCATCGCATGCAGAAGGACACCAAGAGCGGCTACCAGGCGGGAAAGAAGGAGAGCAAGGACCTGTACGCCCCCAAAGCAGGGCCCAAGAATGGAAAGGGCAAAAAGAGCAAGAAGGGCAAGGTGCCCAAGCCCACCAAGCCACTGGAGGAGGATGAAGAGGCCAGCCTCCAGAAGGGCCTCAACTTCAACCTCATAAACGATAGTGTCAATGACAGTCCCCGGATCCACCTGCCCCTCAACTACCCCCCGGGCAGCCCCGACCTGGGCAGACACTACCGCTCCAACTCCCCACTGCCCTCCATCCAGCTGCAGCCCCAGTCCCCCTCTGCCTCCAAGAAGCACCAAGCCGTTCAGGACCTGCCTGCCACCAACACCTTTGTGGGCACAGGTGACAACAACTCTACAGGCTCCGATCAATATTCGGATTACAGCTACAAGGCAAACCCGCCGAAATACAGCAACAAACAGGTAGGCGACTACTTCCCCACAGCAGGGTACAACAGGAACATTATATGGACCGACGAGGTTTGGTAGAATTTGGACTGAATCACAGAGATTTGCTACCAAAGCTGCACTGATCACTCATTCTCTCACCGCGATCACGCCACTACCTTTCCCAAATCAGGGCAGGCTTGCCTTTTCATCTCTCATTTTTATTTTTTGTTATGTTTATGTTTGTCATTTAAAAAAATCCTCACCTTAAAATGGACTCACTACACTTTCACGCTAAGAAGGAAATATTTAATTTTATCTCAACCTTTTGAGGGGTTTAAATGAAGGAGCTTATGTTTTTTAAATGAAGGAGCTTATGTTTTTGTGTTGTTTTTATTTTACAGGAGGCACATCTTTGGTTGAGCACCTACACTGCCCCACACAGAGTCATTCCGTATATTTTAATGTGTTTAGAGAAATCATTTGGTTTTAAAGTCCCTTTTTATGGCAGGATTCTATTTCCTTTCTCACTGAGTTTGTTCATTTGAGTGTGACAAAGTGCTGGTGAATTCCTTAGACACTTTTATTGTCTGTTGGCTACCACTGGAGAGTACAAGCTTGGCCTAACTGCACTTTTTTATGTTTTCACTTCAAAATAATTAAAACCATTCACCAAAGGGTAGATAGCCAAGGGGAAAGAAGGGAGTGGGGGAAGGTAAGCAAAGAAGACATATAAAAATTGAAAAGCACACTTAACGACAAGGGAAGGTCCTTTCAGACACCTTGTGTTATTTTGAAGCCTGCCACTGCACATCCTGTCAGGCCATTGAAAAAGGACTCTTCATTTACTGGGGCTTAAGTTAATTGTTTGCACAGATTAATGGCAGGTAATTCCAGCCCCGCTCGCCTGTACACAGAGAGTGCCTTGCTTTATTTAACGTACATATGTGGGGTGGTTAAATTCATGCTCATAAGTAGTGTGGTATGGCACCTTTATGAGTAATGGACTTGAGGCCCCGGCAAGCTGTGAATAATGTCACATCCACTGTGAAACGAGAGGCTCTGAAAAGAAAGAACAGGAGACCGAGGTTGATTGCATTTTGCAGTAGTATCTGTTGGAGAGTATACCAAAAAAACAAGATTGCTTTGTTCGTATGGCCTCTTTAAAATGATTTGGAGACAATCGTATGATGTAGTAATATGCAAGTTGTACATATGTGAATAACAAACTATGTTTGCTGATGTTGTATTTTTAGTTTTACTCATCATGTATTTGTTCTGATTGCAACATGTCCTGTGTGTGATTTGTACTCAAATGGAGAACATTCATTTTTTGTGAGTAACTGAGCCACTCAGTTGTCCTTGTTAGTGATGCCTGCATTCACCAACACAATTCTCTAACAATCAAATTACACACACAAACACACACACACACATTTGAATACAGGAGGTAGTACTGTTATTGTCATGCTTCAAGTGAGCGTCATAATGTTTGCTACACTAGAGTATCCAGGAGGCATTGCAGTTCAGTGTTCCATGTTGCTTGAGTTCAGCTGTATTTAAAGCTGCAGTTATCCCCATTTTGACGAGACATTTTCATTTTGCTTCTGTTTTTGTTTTATCCATTTCTTTGTTTGTAAAAATATTGTACCCTGGGATAAAATTTGTTCAGGTTTTTTTTACGACTAAATCCAATTTTATTTCAATAAAAACGTTGTTAAAATGGTGAAATCACACTCTCTGTGCATTCCATGGGCATTGGGCTTGAGCTAAAGTAAGATTTTGGGCCGGGCCAAATGGGGATTAAAACTACAAATGGGAAATGAATGCTTAAGGTACAGTATTCCATTTTCATTATCATCTTTCTTTGTTGACAATCATTAACTTTCCCTCCAGCTAACACGCTTCATTACACCATGGGTTACATGGGTTGGACTAACAGCGCCACAAGAACCAATGTTTTTTCTTTAGACACGCACTCTCCAGTCCCCACATAGCACTAATTATGACTCCCCCCTCAGCTAGCATTTTAACTTGAACGTTTCAGAGACACAAAAATCAAGTGGACATTTAGAAAGCCTTGACCTCACTCTAAATGCTAACTTAGCTCTTATATCTGCATGCCATTTATAATTAACTTTTTTGTTGCTAATAATTTTGTCTTTCTGTTTTTAAATAACTAAACTTCTGACATTTCGAGAGCTTGGGACTATAAGGTTCTATCTGCGTTTTTGTTTAAATGGAGTTATTGTCATATCCTTGTTCTATAGCATTTATAGTACTCTAAATACCCCCAATTTATGTTAAGTTCAAAAGATTACAAGATAAAAATCGCTGACACCATTCAAACCAATGAGGGTTCGGAACTTTAAAGCCAGTTATCTCAGAATGATCTTTTTGCAGATAGAACCTTCTAGTCATTCCCAAGCTCTCGATCTTCAGTCAAATGAGATCTCTATTCCCCAACTCTAACCCAATATGAAGTTTTCCTTCAATATGGAATGTATATTAGAGGAAAGAGTTTATATTTCCACTCTGTCTTACCCACCCTCCCATCATTGAAATTCCTCCTGCATCAGTGCTGCCTAAACACCGTAGATTCTGCCCTCAGCTTGCGCAGTCGCCATGGAAACGGAATGACCGTTGTGTGTGTGTGTGTGTGCGTGCGCTGACTCACGGAGCTGTGCGACGCAGGTGGGGAGGCGCGGGGGGGGGGTCGTCGAAAGAGGGTATATCACCAGTCTGGTACCCGGTGACAGTTCAGTTTTACATCGCACCTCGTCCATCCCCATGCCTGTCGTCACTGCTCTGTTTTTGTAATGTCAAATGAGTGTCTTGCCTATACATTTTTCTGAGAGCGACAGAGCTCTGCCTTAGGTCTGTGCTATGTCCTCATACCCAGTCCTCTAAAGCTCACATCATTACATCTCCTGTAGTTGTCACACAGAGATAATCATCCCTTCTCCGTCACTCTTAACTACACAGTAGGACTGTAATAGTAGAATACTGTACCTTGTCTATCTGAGAGTTCCCTCTGTGCTCTGCCCTTTGAGAGAGAATAAAGAGCTGTGGATACTGCAGCCTTAAATCAGTGAGTGAGTGCGTGTGCGCTTGTGTGTGTGTGGGATGCATCCGGGTTGCTTTTTGTGTTTGTTTGGGTCTGCTGGTTTCCTGTTTTGGTGTAACAACATAGCTTATAGCCTGACCGATACATGAAATAGGTGTTCTTGTTCCTCAGAGTTGGATGGCTACAGAGATGCATTCGGACAACTACTAGTTGTGGTGACAGTTGCTTCTTGTCTCCTTTCCCTTCTTTGTTTTTGATGAAGGGGGTGTGGCAGTGATGGTTTCCGAAAGCGTAATGGCATAATGTAAAGGCACAGAGAGAAAGAATGGAAGGAAGAGGGAATATTTCTCCTTTAGCCCCCCTCAAATGAGAACAATTGTTTTCCTCAAATTGGGTCTGAAGTGCCAAAACAATGGAGAAGACCAGGCGTGTCTTCAGACTGAAATAAATCTTCGTCCCACCTAGTGGGCCTGAGAACGAGGGAATATTAATGCCCTCTCTCTCTGTCCATCCCTACATCCATCTCTACCCCCCTCCCCTCACCGATCACAGGAGGTTGGTGGCACTTTAATTGGGGAGGACGGACTGGAGTGGAATTAGTGGAATGGTATCAAATATATCAAACACGTGGTTTGATGTCATTCCATTCGTTCTGTTCCAGCCATTATTATGAGCCGTCCTCCCCTTAGCAGCCTCCTCTGTCACCGATTCACTGTTGTCCATTAACCTATCTCTGCCTTTCATGGCAGTCGTTTCTGACTTTCCCTGACTCTCAATCACTCTTTCTCTCTCTCGCTCACTCACTCCATCTCTCTCTCGCTCTGTCTATCTCCCCCTCTGCCGCAGTGGTCAGGGCGCCACGGGCGAAAAGTGGACAGTGTCACTCTATTCTTCTAAGAAGCGAGTCAATTATGCAAATGAGGCCCATGGCAGATGAAATGACAAGGCCTTGTGTAATGACCAGAGAGAGTTGTTATTGCCATCTGTCTCTGACCTGAGTACCAGCCTCCCCATTGGCTGGGTTAGTCAACGTTTCACTCCCGTTTTCATAAATACCTCAATGAATGCCCATATTTAGGTAGTCTTCAACTCAATGAGACTTTGAGTGACATTCGACGGTGACTCACACAGACACAACAACACAATAGACCTGTAGGTGTAGATGGATAGGAAAAATTCAAGCGAGGGGCAAAATGGCCACCGTAAAAGTTTCAGGAATAACAAAACCAACCAACATTTGAATTATGCATGAGCCGTCGTCGAAAATGTCGGGCTAATTAAAATAAAAAGCACCTAATTTTAACAAGCAGAATCCCGGTAATGGAGTCTTTTATTGTTGGCTGTTTTTTTTCCCTCTGCGTTGGTCTCTTCAAACTTGGCATGACACTCTGATGAGATGAGAATCATTAGTTTCACAGCGCTCCGCACCTTTGTGTGCCCCCAGGCTGATAACGTCTTTTGTCTGCATTTCACGGGAGAAAATTACATACATTTTAGCGCCGCCGTGGCAAAGTGCATCGGCTCTTTGTGCCTGGTAGTTTTTCATCTGCAATCAGAGGGGATCCTGGACCAGCTTTTTTATCGCTGGCACTGCCAGGGATACCCGTGCCCATACATTTGGATGGTTTAGGTGGCTCCTTCCTCACCAATCAATTATAGTTAATATGAAGGAGTATTTTATAAATGACAGTTAATCTGAAGAAGTATTTTATAAATGATAGTTAATCTGAAGAGTGTTTTACAAATTATAGTTAATCTGAAGGAGTATTCTATGAATGATAGTTAATCTGAATAAGTATTTTATAAATGATAGTTAATCTGAATAAGTATTTGATAAGGCATATTCTATGAATGATAGTTAATCTGAATAAGTCTTTTATAAATGATAGTTAATCTGAATAAGTATTTTATAAGGCATATTCTATGAATGATAGTTAATCTGAATAAGTATTTTATAAATGATAGTTAATCTGAAGAAGGGTTTTATAAATGATAGTTCATCTGAAGGAGTATTTTATAAATGATAGTTCATCTGAAGGAGTATTTTATAAATGATAGTTCATCTGAAGGAGTATTTTATAAATGATAGTTCATCTGAAGAAGGGTTTTATAATTGATAGTTAATCTGAAGAAGTATTTTATAAATGATAGTTAATCTGAAGAAGGGTTTTATAAATGATAGTTCATCTGAAGGAGTATTTTATAAATGATAGTTCATCTGAAGGAGTATTTTATAAATGATAGTTCATTTGAAGAAGGGTTTTATAAATGATAGTTCATCTGAAGGAGTATTTCATAAATGATAGTTCATCTGAAGGAGTATTTTATAAATGATAGTTCATCTGAGGGAGTATTTTATAATTGATAGTTCATCTGAAGAAGGGTTTTATAAATGATAGTTCATCTGAAGAAGGGTTTTATAAATGATAGTTCATCTGAAGAAGGGTTTTATAAATGATAGTTCATCTGAAGGAGTATTTTATAAATGATAGTTCATCTGAAGAAGGGTTTTATAAATTATAGTTCATCTGAAGGAGTATTTTATAAATTATAGTTAATCTGAAGGAGTATTTTATAAATGATAGTTCATCTGAAGGAGTATTTTATAAATGATAGTTAATCTGAAGGAGTATTATATAACTGATAGTTCATCTGAAGAAGTATTTTATAAATGATAGTTCATCTGAAGAAGGGTTTTATAAATGATAGTTCATCTGAAGGAGTATTTTATAAAGGATAGTTCATCTGAAGGAGTATTTTATAAATGATAGTTCATCTGAAGGAGTATTTTATAAATTATAGGTCATCTGAAGGAGTATTTTATAAATGATAGTTCATCTGAAGGAGTATTTTATAATTGATAGTTCATCTGAAGGAGTATTATATAACTGATAGTTCATCTGAAGAAGGGTTTTATAAATGATCGTTCATCTGAAGGAGTATTTTATAAAGGATAGTTCATCTGAAGGAGTATTTTATAAAGGATAGTTCATCTGAAGGAGTATTTTATAAATTATAGTTCATCTGAAGGAGTATTTTATAAATGATAGTTCATCTGAAGGAGTATTTTATAAATGATAGTTAATCTGAAGAAGGGTTTTATAAATGATAGTTCATCTGAAGGAGTATTTTATAAAGGATAGTTCATCTGAAGGAGTATTTTATAAATGATAGTTCATCTGAAGGAGTATTTTATAAATTATAGTTCATCTGAAGGAGTATTTTATAAAGGATAGTTCATCTGAAGGAGTATTTTATAAATGATAGTTCATCTGAAGGAGTATTTTCATTCTAACTGATCCTGTATAGTATGCTCCAAGATAGACAGGAAGTCCTTTACATCCTTCATTACTCTTTAGTACTGCAGAATTACACACATGTCCAGTACTCAAGAGTTACACACAAATTCAAATCAAATTTTATTTGTCACATGCACCGAATACAACACCAACACCGAATTCACCTTACCGTGAAATGCTTACTTACAAGCCAACAATTTAGTAAAAAAAAATACTTGTGAAAATATTTACTATGTAAACTAAAGTAAAAAACAAACAAATGAGTAACAATAAAATAACAATAACAAGGCTATATTTAAGGGGGTACCTGTACCGAGTCAATGTGTGGAGGAGTAATAGAGATATGTCCAGTAGTTAAGATGTCTTACCTCTGACAGTGTTATCTTATAACAGAGATGCAGACATAACGAGTGTCTCAAGTCTTGAGGTGTGAAAGTTTTGATGTGTGAAATTCTTAAGGTGTGAAGGTCTTGAAGTGTGAAGGTCTTGAGGTGTGAAAATGGAGGAATGCAGACCTATCTCTATTACTCTGGCTCTGTAGCTCCAGGACTGGGCTGAAACATGGAAGGGGGATTAGTTGGTGACAGTGAAACTGGGAATGGCTGTCTTGTCACACACAAAGGAGCTGTTGAGTCTCTTTCCCCTTGTTTTGTAGTATGTGAATTCCTCCGAGCAAGCATCACTCAGCGGAAGATAATCAATTCAGCCCCCTTTGTGTGTGGTGTGTGTGTGTGTGTGTGTGTGTGTGTGTGTGTGTGTGTGTGTGTGTGTGTGTGTGTGTGTGTGTGTGTGTGTGTGTGTGTGTGTGTGTGTGTGTGTGTGTGTGTGTGTGTGTGTGTGCGTGCATGCATGCGTGAGTACGCTCCTGTGTGTATGTGTGTCTATGTGTACATATGTGTGCTTCTGTATGTCTATGCATCATGCGTGTGTATGTATGCGTGTGTTCATGTGTGTGTCCTGTGCATAGCCACGTTTGCCAGCACATCCCCCCATTGCCTGGGGCTAGACTGTAGAGCGACAAGGCAGGTGAACCAATAAGACAAAGGCTCCCTCAGTGTCTCTCAGTAAAGAGGGTCTCTTGTCCCTTACCAGGGCCTCATTTGCCCTTTGACCTCTTAACAAACAGCAGTATAGGAAGGTCAAGATTGTTATTTAACCTTTACTTAACTTGGCTGCGTATGGTCGACTGTCAACAGCTCACAATAGCTGTCTCATCATCTATCAGGATAGCGCGGTGATTGGTGATAGAGGCTAACAGTCAAAGTCCCTTGGTTTTAGTACTAACTACTAGACTACAGTCAATAGCTGTGTTATCTACTTCCACAGCGTCAGATGAACTCGTAGATACCCTTTTTATGTCTCTGGAACCAGTATGAAGGAAGTTGGTCATAGTTTCGCAAGCAAATGCTAACTAGCGTTAGCACAATGACTGGAAGTCTATGGTATCTACTAGCATGCTAGAAGTTTCCATATACATTCCAATCATTGCGCTAACGCTCGTTAGCAATTACACTAATGCTACGTAGCAACTTCCTTCAAACTGCTCGCAGAGGCATAAAAATTGTATCCATGAGTTCATTTTACCTTGTGGATTGGCCAAAATCCTGAAGTATCCCTTTAACTGCCATGTAAAAAATTATGGCATTCCTCCATTTGAAAGGGTGTCAGTCACACATAGTTATGTTAATTAAGTATCTTAGGTAGTTTGAATAAATATATTTTGTAATTTGTACAGGCATGTTAGTTGTCTAACACTGAGCCCCCTGCAGAAAATAAAATGCATGCTCACTTGGGAGTTGGGAGGTGTGTGTGGTACTGCTAACAAGTCTTTCACCTGACATGACCTACTAGCACTATGCCTGTGTGACACCTCCCGCTCTCTCTCTCTCCCTTGCGTCACTCCTGCGACTGTCACTTCCTTTCCATTCAGTCGGCTTGGCAACCTCCCCTGTCGATACGGCACTGGTCACCACGCCGCTCCTTGGAGACTGTACACACTACTGTACACACTCACACACTCCCCAGAGGTCCTTCACTCACACAGTCCAGTGTCAGCTAGCATCTGCCCCCCCCCCACACACACACACTATCCCATTCCTCTCTTTTCCCCTCCATCTCGCAGCCCCCCTCTCTCTATCTCTCCCTCCAAATGCCCGTCTGGTGACTTCAGCTGCCTTTTCCAGGGGGCTGACAGCAGGAAAATAAACACGCGTACATATTCACCCACGGGGCCCTAGCAAAGAGCCTTGAATGATCATCATAATAATCGTAAAAATTAACAAGGATTCCAATAAACACTGGCTACTGTATTCTACCATGTTTCCACCCTCCACTTAACACGGAGGAGCCAAAAGGCACTGTCACCGCTGCGGAGAAAACGTGAAGCACAGGGAGACAAAAAAATAAAAACGTAATAATTTAAATGTAAATGAGGGTGGTTTCTGTTGAGTTTAGGGCATATTTATTGTGTGAATGTGACGAGACAGATTGGGAGAACTTTTGCTAAGTCTAGCTGCACAGTCACCCAGTCAGGACTCCCTTGTCATATTCTAGCCTTCATTTATCATTTATTTACTTAAGATTATTATTTCTTGTCATTTCTCAGGGTTGGCAAGGGATCAGCAGCACACACACACACACACACACACACACACACACACACACACACACAATCTGACACACTGATATGAACACATTCTTCATGTGTCACCTCATATGTCACTGTGGTGAGTACACACACATGCTGACATACAGACACACACATGTTCATACACACTTGATTACTCTCACTTGCTTCTAGACATAGCTACGATCCAAGGACGTGCTGTGACACAGGCTATCGGTATATATAGAAGTCAACTGGCTGTACAGTACTGTACGGTAGGCTATCAACACAGAAGACACTAAACTAGTGCTGGCAGATGTCATCTGTGGCATTCTGTTTACATGGACTTGTGGACAAGAGGGAAGGGAGGGGAGAGCGCAGCAGAAGACATCTCGGCATGCGTGTGTGTGTGTGCGTGAGTGCGCGGAGAGGAGATGTAATCAGCAGTGAAGGAACGGGCCTAGAGCAGATGTTAACTAACGGACGGCGTCCCCCCCCCCCATTCAGCTCCCCCTCCCTGGTGCCAGTCAGGAGGAGAGCAGATTGAGCAGAAATAAATCAAGAGAAACACAAGGCGGCGGCGCATAATGAGGAGGAGAGGACAGGAAGAGACCCATCTCTCCTTCACTACATCCATCCACGTCCACCTTCTCTAGAATCCTGTGACTAGCAACGCTGGTGTCTACATATGATCTTTGACCCCTGATAGCGGTGGCCCCAGTGGGGTTTGCTCGTGGCGTGTGTGTGTGACCCCAGGCAGATGAGACAGGGTTGGTAGCAGGTGGCAGAGCTCCGGAGAGGTGCATGCTCGCTGCCCTGCCCTGCAGTGAACACGTCTGTGGTTGAGATCTTACACACATAAACACACACACTGTAGTGCATTTAACAGCAGGGTTTGTGTGTGCGTGTTTATATGTCCAATATGGCTTTGGAAGACAAATGCATGTAGCATCAGTTTGTTTGTGTGAGCTTGGTTGTGTGTGTGTGTATGAGTGTACATTTGTTTACTTGTGTAACAGATTACTATGAAAAATCAAGCACAAGCTGCTTCCCCATCCTCCTTCTCCTCCTTCTCCTCCTTCCCCTTCTCCTTCTCATCTGTCATCATCTTCTCATCTCTCCTTCCCCTCCTTCTACTCCTTTTCATCTCTCCTCATTTTCTCATCCTCCTTCTCCTCCCACTCCTCCTCCTCCTCCTTTGCCCTCCACAAACAGTATATCAACTTTCTATTGCTCTGTGCTTACATATACAGTTGCTCACAATGTTTTGTTTCTGTGTATTTGAGTGTGTGTGTGTGTGTGTGTGTGTGTGTGTGTGTGTGTGTGTGTGTGTGTGTGTGTGTGTGTGTGTGTGTGTGTGTGTGTGTTGAAACGGGGACTCAGTTTGTGTCCCCTTAGGCGTGATTCCGTTCCACTTCACTTCCATCGCCGGAGCAGGTGGCAAAACCACACAAAGCAGCTTAGTGACGCCATTCACTTCAATTGGAAAGCCTAAGAAGAAGAGAACACATACCTACATCCTCTCTCTCTCTCTCTGGCTGTGTCTCAAACACACACTTTGTCTCTCTCTTCTCCCTCTCCTTCTCTTACACGTACACACGCTCGCTTGCAAACCAGACAAACACAATCCCTAGCCCTGGCTCAGCCCTCCACTGCCTGGGGCTAAGAGGGGAGCTGAATGTCAGCTTGTTTTGTCTCCCCCACCGCCTCCCACCAGCCTCCATCTGACATGTACACCCATCAACCCCTGTTTAGCGGCACCACATGGCACCATGCCATGTATCGTCCACTCACCTCAATCCAGCAGGCAAACTGGTTGCTCATTACACTAACAGGTCATTTTTTGGATACTGGAAAACTGACGAGATTGCAACTGAAATATTACACCTTTCTCTCACTAGGAAAAACACTGATGTACCTGGTTGTAACAGACCATTCGTTGTAATCTGATTAAATGACCAGAAAATCAGTTTACAACCAGACAATGACAATTAATGCCACATTGTGTGTTTGTGTGTGTGTGTGTGTGTGTGTGTGTGTGTGTGTGTGTGTGTGTATGCATGTGTGTGCCAGGTTGGTACATGCCAACTGCTGATTGGCGTGAAGGGACTTGTGTATCCCGTGTCGTGGGTTATTATTCTGGTGAGGCGGTGGGAATTGGCCTTGTGTCTGTTCACCATGGGGGGCCAGTGTATCTTTGAGAGCGAGTGTGTGATTGCAGACAACGGGGTGGAAGATAGTCGAAGGAAGTGGGGCTGTTTATGATAGTTGAAGTGGGGCTGTGCATAATAGTTGAAGTAAGTGGGACTGTGTATAATAGTTGAAGGAAGTGGGGCTGTGTATGATAGTTGAAAGAAGTGGGGCTGTTTATGATAGTTGAAAGAAGTGGGGCTGTGTATAATAGTTGAAGGAAGTGGGGCTGTGTATAATAGTTGAAGGAAGTGGGACTGTGTATAATAGTTGAAGTGGGGCTGTGTATAATAGTTGAAGTGGGGCTGTGTATAATAGTTGAAGGAAGTGGGACTGTGTATGATAGTTGAAGGAAGTGGGACTTTGTATGATAGTTGAAGGAAGTGGGGCTGTGTATAATAGTTGAAGGAAGTGGGACTGTGTATAATAGTTGAAGGAAGTGGGGCTGTGTATAATAGTTGAAGGAAGTGGGACTGTGTATGATAGTTGAAGGAAGTGGGACTGTGTATAATAGTTGAAGGAAGTGGGACTGTGTATAATAGTTGAAGGAAGTGGGGCTGTGTATGATATTTGAAGGAAGTGGGACTGTGTATGATAGTTGAAGGAAGTGGGACTGTGTATAATAGTTGAAGGAAGTGGGACTGTGTATAATAGTTGAAGGAAGTGGGGCTGTGTATAATAGTTGAAGGAAGTGGGGCTGTGTATGATATTTGAAGGAAGTGGGACTGTGTATGATAGTTGAAGGAAGTGGGGCTGTGTATAATAGTTGAAGGAAGTGGGACTGTGTATAATAGTTGAAGGAAGTGGGGCTGTGTATAATAGTTGAAGGAAGTGGGACTGTGTATGATAGTTGAAGGAAGTGGGACTGTGTATGATAGTTGAAGGAAGTGGGACTGTGTATAATAGTTGAAGGAAGTGGGACTGTGTATGATAGTTGAAGTGGGACTGTGTATAATAGTTGAAGGAAGTGGGACTGTGTATGATAGTTGAAGTGGGACTGTGTATAATAGTTGAAGGAAGTGGGACTGTGTATGATAGTTGAAGTGGGACTGTGTATAATAGTTGAAGGAAGTGGGACTGTGTATGATAGTTGAAGTGAGACTGTGTATGATGTGTATGATAGTTGACTGTGTATAATAGTTGAAGGAAGTGGGGCTCTGGAGAGCCCTGTGGTTGCGGGCGGTGCAGTTGCCGTACCAGGCGATGATACAGACAGACAGGATGCTCCCAATTGTGCATCTGTGAAAGTTTGTGAGGGTTTTAGGTGCCACGCCAAATTTCTTCAGCCTTCTGAGGTTGAAGAGGCGCTGTTGCGCCTTCTTCACCACACTGTATGTGTGGGTGGACCATTTCAGTTTGTCAGTGATGTGTACACCGAGGAACATGAAGCAACTGTCCCAGTTTCCACTTCTCCTACTCCACTGTTCAACAGAATAGTTCCACGGTGGAGAGAGTGACTGACTAAGAGGATGAGAGAGAGAGAATAGAGAGAGGAGATAGAGAGATGGAGAAAGTGAGAGAGAGAGTCAGTCTCTCTCCACTCTCTCTGGTATTGTTTCAGTAGGTGTATATTCTAACATAGTCAGCCTCAAGCATCTACAGATCAGTGGGTGGAACAGCACTCCTACCAAAATAGAGAGAGAAAGAGAGAGAGAGAGTGAATGATAGAAAGAGAGACAGGGAATCCAAAATACTGCCAAAACCACTTTCCAGCATATAGCTGCATAAGGCAGAGTCCATGATACAGGAAGGGGAAGGAGGGATGAAAAGTGGAGAAAGGGGAGATAATAGGAGAACTGACAGACTGGCTCAGGGGTGAAACCCTTGCCATAGCAGGGAAGTATCTCTTCCACTCATCAATCGATGCCTCAATCTATCAATCAATCTTAATTGTTCCCTCGGGGGGGCCTTGTTTAGCAGCAGATAGACAACACTGCTGTGGAAGACAATCCTAAAATCTATACTACGTATAGATGATATACACATATACAACATCGCCTTTGCCCCAAGCAAGCAACCGTCAATCACTCTCAGCTTGAATCATGGACTTCTGTTTGTCTCTCAGCTTGAATCATGGACTTGTGTTTGTCTCTCAGGTTGAATCACAGACTTGTGTTTGTCTCTCAGGTTGATCATGGACTTGTGTTTGTCTCTCAGCCTGAACCATGGACTTGTGTTTGTCTCTCAGCCTGAACCATGGACTTGTGTTTGTCTCTCAGCCTGAACCATGGACTTGTGTTTGTCTCTCAGGTTGATCATGGACTTGTGTTTGTCTCTCAGGTTGATCACGGACTTGTGTTTGGCTCTCAGGTTGAATCATGGACTTGTGTTTGTCTCTCAGGTTGAATCATGGACTTGTGTTTGTCTCTCAGTTTGAATCATGGACTTCTGTTTGTCTCTCAGCCTGAACCATGGACTTGTGTTTGTCTCTCAGGTTGATCATGGACTTGTGTTTGTCTCTCAGGTTGAATCATGGACTTGTGTTTGTCTCTCAGGTTGATCATGGACTTCTGTTTGTCTCTCAGCCTGAACCATGGACTTGTGTTTGTCTCTCAGCCTGAACCATGGACTTGTGTTTGTCTCTCAGGTTGATCATGGACTTGTGTTTGTCTCTCAGGTTGACCATTGACCATTGACCATTGTTTGTTTGTCTCTCAGGTTGATCACGGACTTGTGTTTGCCTCTCAGGTTGAATCATGGACTTGTGTTTGTCTCTCAGGTTGAATCACAGACTTCTGTTTGTCTCTCAGCCTGAACCATGGACTTGTGTTTGTCTCTCAGCCTGAACCATGGACTTGTGTTTGTCTCTCAGCCTGAACCATGGACTTGTGTTTGTCTCTCAGCCTGAACCATGGACTTGTGTTTGTCTCTCAGCCTGAACCATGGACTTGTGTTTGTCTCTCAGCCTGAACCATGGACTTGTGTTTGTCTCTCAGCCTGAACCATGGACTTGTGTTTGTCTCTCAGCCTGAACCATGGACTTGTGTTTGTGTGGAAGAACAGAAGAATGGATGCATTTAAAGCATTCTTTAGATTTCCACTCCTCTCTCTCGATCTCTCCCTCTCAATTCAACTCAAAGGGCTATATGGGCATGGGAAACATATGTTTACATTGCCAAAGCAAATGGAATAGACAATAAATAAAAGAGAAATAAACAACATTAGCCAACGTTACACTCACACCAGTTTTAATAGAATATAGACATTTCAGATGTTATATCATTGGCTATGTACAGTGTTCTAACAATGTGCAAGTAGTTGAAGTATGAAAGGGAAAATATATAAACAGATAAATATAGGTTGTATTTACAATGTTGTTTGTGGTTCACTGGTTCCCCTTTTCTCATGGCAACAGGCCACAAATCTTGCTGCTGTGACTGCACACTATGGTATTTTACCGTACAGATATGGGAGTTTTCAAATTGTTGTTTTCAAATTCTTTGTGAGTCTGTGTGATCTGTGGGAAATATGTGTCTCTAATGTGGTTTCCACCTCATTTTGTGGGCAGTGGGCACATTGCCTGTCTTCTCTTGAGAGCCAGGTCTGCCTATGGCGGTGTCTCTCAATAGCAAGGCTATGCTCACCGAGTCTGTACATAGTCAAGAATGGAGTTAATTCAGGGTCAGTCACAGTGGTCAGGTGTTCTGTGGACTCTATGTTAAGGGCCACATTGCATTCCAGTTTGCTCATTTCATTGGTTGATTCTTTCCAGTGTATCAAATAGTTATATTTTTGCTTTATAATATTTTGTAGTTGTGAACAGAGCCACAGAACCAGCTGGCCGAGGGGACTCTTCTCTAGATTAATCTCCCTGTAGGTGAGGGCTCTGAGGGGACTCTTCTCTAGGTTCATCTCCCTGTAGGTGAGGGCTCTGAGGGGACTCTTCTCTAGGTTAATCTCCCTGTAGGTGAGGGCTCTGAGGGGACTCTTCTCTAGGTTAATCTCCCTGTAGGTGAGGGCTCTGAGGGGACTCTTCTCTAGGTTCATCTCCCTGTAGGTGAGGGCTCTGAGGGGACTCTTCTCTAGGTTCATCTCCCTGTAGGTGAGGGCTCTGAGGGGACTCTTCTCTAGGTTCATCTCCCTGTAGGTGAGGGCTCTGAGGGGACTCTTCTCTAGGTTAATCTCCCTGTAGGTGAGGGCGCTGAGGGGACTCTTCTCTAGGTTCATCTCCCTGTAGGTGAGGGCTCTGAGGGGACTCTTCTCTAGGTTCATCTCCCTGTAGGTGAGGGCTCTGAGGGGACTCTTCTCTAGGTTCATCTCCCTGTAGGTGAGGGCTCTGAGGGGACTCTTCTCTAGGTTCATCTCCCTGTAGGTGAGGGCTTTGTAGTGGAATGTGTGGGGCATCGCATCCTTTTAGGTGGTTGTAGAATTGAACAGCTCTTATCTGGATGTTGATAACTAGTGGGTGTAGTCCTCATTCTGCTCAGCATGCATTGTTTGGGTTTTGCGTTGTGCACAAAGTATATTTTTGCATAATTCTGCATGTGAATTCTTGGTTGGTGAGTGAACCCCAGACCTCACAACCATAGAGGGCAATGGGTTCGATAACTGATTGAAGTATTTTTAGCCAGATCCTAATTGGGATGTTGAGTTTTATGTTCCTTTCTCTACCTACCGCTCTCTCCTTCTACCTCTCTCTCTACCTATCTTATATATATATATATATATATATATATATATATATATATATATAAGATAGGTAAGATATATACATATCTCTTGCTTCAGCTGCAGTTCAGTTCCACTCTGCTTAAATACACCAAGGTCATTGTTGTAGGTGGCACTGCTGTTGGCTGAGATAAGGACTATACACAAAAGGATTTCTGATGTCAAAGAATTTACTGCTAGACCTAAGTTTTAGGCTAGAGGATGGATCTAAAGCAAGTTTGCGATTTGCTAGTGAAAGACATATCTGCTAGTGAAAGACATATCTGCTAGTGAAAGACATCTGCTAGTGAAAGACATATCTGCTAATGAAAAACATATATGCTAATGAAAAACATATATGCTAATGACAGACATATTGCTTGACTGGGAAGCTGGCTCCAGTAATATGATGATAACAGTCGAGACACGGTCACCCCGTCTCGCTTGCATGTGTGTATGTTTTTATTTGTATTTTTATTTAACTGGGTAAGTCAGTTAAGAACAAATTCTTATTTACAATGACGGCCTACCCCGGGCCGAACCCTAACCTGGACGTCACTCGGGCAATTGTGCGCCACCCAATGGGACTCCCAATCACAGCCGGTTGTGATACAGCCTGAAATCGAACCAGGATCTGTAGTGATGCCTCTAGCACTGAGATGCAGTGCCTTAGACCGCTGCACCACTCGGGAGCCCCTGTATGTGTGTGTGTGTGTGTGCGTGTCTGAATGACATGCCTAAAAAGACCAGGGGGTAGTCCATCCATGGTTTGTCCCATTTGGAGAGCAGAAGCGACTGGCCTTGGTCGAGTTGTGGTCAGGGTAGGTCAGGGTCGCTGTATGGGCTCTTTCCTTCAGCTCGGTTGGAGGTGCCATGCCAAAGCCCGAGGCTCTCCCTCATTACTCATAGGATCCACCCTACTCTTCTCTACCTACTCCCCACTCCATTACTCATAGGATCCACCCTCCTCTTCTCTACCTACTCCCCACTCCATTACTCATAGGATCCACCCTCCTCTTCTCTACCTACTCCCCACTCCATTACTCATAGGATCCACCCTCCTCTTCTCTACCTACTCCCCACTCCATTATTCATAGGATCCACCCTCCTCTTCTCTACCTACTCCCCATTCCATTACTCATAGGATCCACCCTCCTCTTCTCTACCTACTCCCCACTCCATTATTCATAGAATCCACCCTCCTCTTCTCTACCTACTCCCCACTCCATTACTCATAGGATCCACCATCCTCTTATCTACCTACTCCCCACTCCATTACTCATAGGATCCACCCTCCTCTTCTCTACCTACTCCCCATTCCATTACTCATAGGATCCACAATCCTCAGACACACAGACAGATATACACACACATACACTCCTCCTTGCTGTGGTCCAGGGGTTTTAAGGGTGTTGGGGATGAAAACACTGGTGCTGAGGCAGAAAATAGACTGACAGGCCTGGTGAACTGAGCGTGAGATTTTATTAGGGGGCTGGAGGTTTTGTCCAGGATTTGAGGACAGTTAACCTCGTGGGCTGAGGAAGAAATGTTCTTATACAATGTTCAGGGGAGGGTGTGGAGTAAAGGAGATGAAATGAAAGAAGGGGAGTGAGTGGTGGAAAAGAGAGGAAAGGAATTGTGAGAAGAGGAGGAGAGAGAGGGCAATGGATTTATAGCACATTGTGTTAGTATAGCATGACCTATGTGGGATGTTTAGTGAGTGTATGTTAATGTAGTCAGCCAGGCATAGTGTTTATTTGGTGTGTGAGCATGAGAGAGAGAAAAATAGTGTGTGTGTGTGTGTGTGTGTGTGTGTGTGTGTGTCTGTCTGTCTGTCTGTCTGTCTGTCTGTCTGTCTGTCTGTCTGTCTGTCTGTCTGTCTGTCTGTCTGTGTGTGTATGTTGCCCAGTGATAGAGAGATGGTCAGAGTTTGAGGCTCTACAATAATGTTACACTTTGTATACACACACACCAGATCTCCTGGCTGTAGCTAGGGACCTGAGCATTGCCTTGTCAAGCAGGGAGAGGGAGAACAGGAGAGAGACAGAGACAGATAGAAAGAGAGAGAAAGAGAGAGACAAAGACAGAGTGAGACAGAGAGGGAGAACAGGAGACAGAGAGAGACAGAGAGAGAGAGACACATAGAGAGAGACATAGAGAGGGAGAGAAGAGAGAGGGAGAACAGGAGACAGAGAGAGACAGAGAGAGAGAGACACATAGAGAGAGACATAGAGAGGGAGAGAAGAGAGAGAGAGAGAGAGACAAAGACAGAGTGAGACAGAGAAGGAGAACAGGAGACAGAGAGAGACAGAGAGAGAGAGACATAGAGAGAGACATAGAGAGGGAGAGAAGAGAGAGGGAGAGAGAGACAAAGACAGAGTGAGACAGAGAGGGAGAACAGGAGACAGAGAGAGACAGAGAGAGAGAGACACATAGAGAGAGACATAGAGAGGGAGAGAAGAGAGAGGGAGAACAGGAGACAGAGAGAGACAGAGAGAGAGAGACACATAGAGAGAGACATAGAGAGGGAGAGAAGAGAGAGAGGGAGAACAGGAGACAGAGAGAGACAGAGAGAGAGAGACACATAGAGAGAGACATAGAGAGGGAGAGAAGAGAGACCTTCCCAGACCTCTCTCCTCACACCCATGTCTTTATTTAATATGGCCGCCTCGTCTCTCACCTTGAGCACCGTCTCTTCCTCGCCCAAACTGTTTGCCGGAGATAACACAATCTTTCTGGCAGAAAATAAATTTTAATAAAAAAGGAAAGGAAAGGGACAGAGGCAGGGAGAGGAAAATTCAGCTGCTATATACGAGGGGGCTCTTTGGAGTTTCTCCACACATATTATCAAAATCATTAACTGCCAGGGAACGTTTGTTTTTGTTTAGATTCTTCTAAAGGAGAGTGGGCGTCTCGCTCTTGAATGTGTCAGTGATGAATAGAGCAGACATTTGTCTATCCTTGCCCACACCTCCTTCTCTTCCCCCCTCCCTCTCTCTCTCTTTCTCTCTCAGGCCCTATCTCTCGCCCTCTCTTTCAGTCTATCCATCGTCCATCCCCTCTTTCTCTCTCTCTGTCTATCTCTATGCTGTCCACCTGTCAGTCTCTCTCTCCCTACACGCTATCTCTTTCTCTCTCTCTCTCTCTCCATCTCCCCCCATCCTCTCTGTGTCTGACGGCTTGCATCTTGGCATGTCACAGACAGAAGTCAGAGTGAGGTAGTCATCTATTTACTGTGTGGAGGAGGAGGAAGAGGAAGAGGAGGAGGAAGCTGAGAAAAATGAGGAGTAGATGGGCGCTCCCTCTCTTGGAGAAAAAAAACGCCCTATGGGTCCTGGTCAAAAGTAGTGCACTAAATAGGGTATAGGGTGCCATTTGGAACGTAGACAATACCATTAAGCTTTCTGACACATCTCGTTGAAGCTCCCCGATTCTCCCGCTTTGCTTAAGGTCACCGCCTCGTTGAGAGGGTGAGAGATAGAACAGGGGCGAAGGTCACCGCCTCGTTGAGAGGGTGAGAGATAGAACAGGGGTGGAGGGGTGGAGAGGCAGAGTGTCAATGCAAGCTGTCGGCTAATAAAGTACAAACACCTTATTCAGAGAAAAGAGATGGAGGGCCACATTAGTGTTGTTTATATATCATGGTTCCTAGCTTGTCTGTGTTTACAGCTCTTAGGAAAACACACTGGCTAGGTATATTTACATGTGGGTGAATGGCCAAGACCTTTGTGTATTGTGATGGTTGGCTCAGTGTCACTTTATACTAAACATCTAAGAGATGTGAGTCATTGCTATTGTCAGTGTTATCGAGATGTACTAGTCCCCCATCCTTCCTAGTGATGTGTGGGTGGCAGGGTGTGTTTGGCTGTGTTTAGACAGGCAGCCCAGTTCTGCTCTTTTTATCACTAATTGGTCTTTTGACCAATCGTATCAGCTCTGAAAAATATCTGATGTGAAAAGATCTTATGTGATTGGTCAAAAATACCAATTAATGTAAAAAACAATCTGAACTGGGCTGCCTGTGTAAAGGCAGCCACAGAGAGGCAGACTGTCAGACACATTGGTCTATAACATCAGACTTTGATGTCCACACTACTGCTATAGTTTTCTTTTCTCTCTGGTAGTTCACTGATTGATTGATTCATGTCACTGATTGGTCAGAGAGTCCACTCACCTTGGGCCTCATTTGTTAAAGGTGTGTACGCACAAAAAAGACTAATCCTTACGTGCACCATATTTCCTGCAAAGATTGGTATATAACAATCGCCTAATATATTTATTTAAATGTACTATATAGGCATGAATCATAATCATATTGCAGGACATGTCTCTCCTTTTCTGACATGATTGGTTTATTCCCACTACACAACAAATGTTACGTTTCCATTAACAATTGCACAAGACAAAAGACTGAAGTGCCTTTGAGCGGGGTATGGTAGTAGGTGCCGGGTGCACCGGTTTGTGTCAAGAACTGCAAAGCTGCTGGGTTTTTCACGCTCAGCAGTTTCCCTTCTGTATCAAGAATGGTCCACCACCCAAAGGACATCCTGCCAACTTGACACAACTTTAGGAAGCATTGGAGTCAACATGGGCCAGCATCCCTGTGGAACACTTTCGACACCTTTTAGTTCGGTGTTCCTAATATTTGGTATACTAAGTATATATCCACATATAGATTTACACCGAGTGTACAAAACATCAGGAACACCTTCCTAATATTAAGTTGCACCCCCCACTCCTTCTACCATACCCTGTTCAAAGGCACTTAAATATCTTGTCTTGCCCAAACATACACAATCCATGTCTCAAAGCTTAAAAATCCTTCTTTAACCGGTCTCCTCCCCTTCATCTATGCTGATTGAAGTGGATATAACAAGAGGCATCAATAAGGGATCATAGCTTTCACCTGGATTCACCTGGTCAGTCTATGTCATGGAAAGAGTTCTTCATGTTTAGTACACTCAGTTATACACTCAGTCAACAGATATTGACTTACATGTAACAACTTCCATCCAATTCATGTAACAATGTCAACAACAGATATGTCAATATGTAACATACACATGCTAAAAATTGTCACTATAAACAGATGTGAATTAATACTCGTCAGACCCCATATCTGACTAGTCACACAGAACACAGGTCAGACAAGTCCTCTGAAATGCGTGGCAGCTGCTGCCGTGGGGCTTACACCCGGATATTGGGCCAAACCAGGTACTAAAGCCTTTATTTACCGGCTGATCGTCTTAGCCCCCGGTGCTGCACCCATCTCTCAAATGGAGCTTAGCAGAGATTAACCAGGGGAAGATCCTCTTTCTGATATTTAGCTCTTCTAATCGTTCCATTAGAACAAGAGGATGGAAGGCCTGGTGGCAGTGTGTGATACCAGACGTGTTTTCGTATCACTGTGTTTTTCTGCGTTTCGGTTAAGTGTGTGTGTGTGTGTGTGTGTTTGTGTGTGATGATGTGGGGCAGAGTAGTTCTGTTGCAGCTCTGTCCTGGCTCGACGACCCACCTACCTTACTGGGTCCATGTGTTGGCCCAGTAGGGTGTGTTTGGGCCGATATGACAAATCAATGAATCCTAATGACATACAGACAGCCAAATGTAGCACAGGACCTGGACAGAAACATACAGAAATGAAAAGAAGGACATGTCTCTCTGCTTACAGCTCCCATATGTGAGTTTTAATGAAGCTTACGGACCACATCTGTTAAGATGTTACATTTTAGCAGATGCTCTTATCCACAATAGTGTGCATACATTTTCCTACTGGTCCCCCGCGGGAATCGAACACACAACCATAACCCTGGCGTGGCAAGCACCATGCTCTACCAACTAGGCCACACGGGACCCTGTGCCTGTATCTCTAAGCCTCATTACAAATCAAGTTGGACAGCAGCAAACAGGTAGCTGATAGGACGACTCCCATGAGAAACATGGTGGGGCTTGAGGGGTTTGGAGAGGGCCAAGCCATCCTCAGAGGCATGGAGAATTGGGCTTTGGTAGTTTGGAAGTTGGAGTGTCCTATAGGGCCTTATCGTTACAACACGTTCTGAATAAGATGAGCTCAGGTCCCTTAGGGACTCCTTACAGGCCAGCTTTAGAATGCAGTAACCTGGATATTAGCCAAAATAGAGAGCCTCTCCATCATCCCACCGACAACCAAAATGCTCTCCCAACGTTTAATTAGAGTGCATGGGACTGCCCCTTCCAGACATTTCTTCCCTTCCTCGCTCCCTTCCCCCCTCCCTCCCTCCATCTGTCCTCTCCCTCCTTCCCTCCATCTCTCTCTTCTCTTTCTTGCATAAACGAGTGTGTCTGCACAGGCGTAGGATTGCCGTGACAGATGAATGCGCTATGGCTAAGCTGGTATAATTCCACTTCCCTTTATAGGACTGACTTCCCTCAGATGTAAACACTGTTTCAAAAACAAAAGACTGAGGAGAAAGAAGAGGGAAAAATATAACCCCCTTCAAACGAAAATAATCACGGCCACATAAAATTCAACTATCGGACAATTTAAATACGCCAACAACTTCTAAGTGTAAGACGTTTTTTGGACTCAGAGACAGAAAATGTAATCGTTTCTGAAAATCCCAAGGTTTGCTTTTACGCGTCCTTTGCAGGGACAGAAAACAAGGGGGTGGCCATCCCAGTTGCCTGTCTCAAGAAAATAACTTGTATAGTAACACTTGGCAGGGGAGACGCAGGAGAGACGGAGGGAGATGGAGGGGAGACGGAGGGAGATGCAGGGGAGACGGAGGGAGATGCAGGGGAGATGGAGGGAGATGCAGGGGAGATGGAGGGAGATGGAGGGAGATGGAGGGAGATGCAGGGGAGACGGAGGGAGATGCAGGGGAGACGGAGGGAGATGCAGGGGAGACGGAGGGAGATGCAGGGGAGACGAAGGGAGATGCAGGGGAGACGAAGGGAGATGCAGGGGAGACGGAGGGAGATGGAGGGGAGACGAAGGGAGATGCAGGGGAGACGAAGGGAGATGCAGGGGAGACGGAGGGAGATGGAGGGGAGACGAAGGGAGATGCAGGGGAGACGGAGGGAGATGCAGGGGAGACGGAGGGCGATGCAGGGAAGACGGAGGGAGATGCAGGGGAGACGGAGGGAGATGCAGGGGAGACGGAGGGAGATGCAGGGGAGACGAAGGGAGATGCAGGGGAGACGGAGGGAGATGG
>NC_042959.1:15273178-15276412 GCF_901001165.1 Salmo trutta
ATAATAAATATGGTCACTACAACTCACCCACAGCCTGCTTCATGGAGGACAATATAAATATGGTCACTACAACTCACCCACAGCCTGCTTCATGGAGGACAATATAAATATGGTCACTACAAATCACCCTCAGCCTGCTTCATGGAGGACAATAATAAATATGGTCACTACAACTCACCCACAGCCTGCTTCATGGAGGACAATATAAATATGGTCACTACAACTCACCCTCAGCCTGCTTCATGGAGGACAATAATAAATATGGTCACTACAACTCACCCTCAGCCTGCTTCATGGAGGACAATATAAATATGGTCACTACAACTCAGCCACAGCCTGCTTCATGGAGGACAATATAAATATGGTCACTACAACTCACCCTCAGCCTGCTTCATGGAGGACAATAATAAATATGGTCACTACAACTCACCCACAGCCAGCTTCATGGATGACAATAATAAATATGGTCACTACAACTCACCCTCAGCCTGCTTCATGGAGGACAATATAAATATGGTCACTACAACTCAGCCACAGCCTGCTTCATGGAGGACAATATAAATATGGTCACTACAACTCACCCTCAGCCTGCTTCATGGAGGACAATAATAAATATGGTCACTACAACTCACCCTCAGCCTGCTTCATGGAGGACAATATAAATATGGTCACTACAACTCAGCCACAGCCTGCTTCATGGAGGACAATATAAATATGGTCACTACAACTCACCCTCAGCCTGCTTCATGGAGGACAATAATAAATATGGTCACTACAACTCACCCACAGCCAGCTTCATGGATGACAATAATAAATATGGTCACTACAACTCACCCTCAGCCTGCTTCATGGAGGACAATAATAAATATGTCCTCCAAAACACCACAACAACATGAGACAGAGTGGAAAAAGAGAGAGATGGAGGAGGAGTGGGAGGGTTAGAGAGAGAGAGGAAGGGGGAGAGAAAGAGAGAGAGAGATGGATGGATGGATGGATGGATGGATGGATGGATGGAGGAGTGGGATGGGAGAGAGAGAGAGGGATGGATAGATGGATTTTTTATTTATTAAATTTTTTTATTTCCCCTTTATTTAACCAGGTAGGCTAGTTGAGAACAAGTTCTCATTTACAACTAAGACCTGGCCAATATAAAGCGAAGCAGTGTGACACAGACAACAACACAGAGTTACACATGGAGTAAATAATTAACAAGCCAATAACACAAGCAAGTCAATGACACAGTAGAAAAAAAGAAAGTCTATATACAGTGTGTGCAAAAGGCATGAGGAGGTAGGCAATAAATAGGCCATAGGAGCGAATAATTACAATTTAGCAGATTAACACTGGAGTGATAAATGAGCAGATGATGATGTGCAAGTAGAAATACTGGTGTGCAAAAGAGCAGAAAAGTAAATAAAATAAAAACAGTATGGGGATGAGGTAGGTAGATAGGGTGGGCTATTTACAGATGGGCTGTGTACAGCTGCAGCGATCGGTTAGCTGCTCAGATAGCTGATGTTTAAAGTTGGTGTGGGAAATAAAAGTCTCCAACTTCAGCAATTTTTGCAATCGGTTCCAGTCACTGGCAGCAGAGAACTGGAAGGAAAGGCGGTCAAATGAGGTGTTGGCTTTGGGGATGATCAGTGAGATATACCTGCTGGAGCGCGTGCTACGGGTGGGTGTTGTTATCGTGACCAGTGAACAGGGATAAGGCAGAGCTTTACCTAGCATAGACTTATAGATGACCTGGAGCCAGTGGGTCTGGCGACGAATATGTAGCGAGGGCCAGCCGACTAGAGCATACAGGTCGCAGTGATGGGTGGTATAAGGTGATTTGATAACAAAACGTATGGCACTGTGTTAGACTGCATCCAGTTTGCTGAGTAGAGTAATGGAAGCTATTTTGTAGATGACATCGCCGAAGTCGAGGATCGGTAGGATAGTCAGTTTTACTAAGGTACGTTTGGTGGTGTGAGTGAAGGAGGCTTTGTTGCGAAATAGAAAGCCGATTCTAGATTTGATTTTGGATTGGAGATGTTTAATATGAGTCTGGAAGGAGAGTTTACAGTCTAACCAGACACCTAGGTATTTATAGTTGTCCACATATTCTAGGTCGGAACCGTCCAGGGTCCACCTGCCCGCTAGTCGGGCGGGCAGGTGCGAGCAGCGAACGGTTGAAAAGCATGCATTTGGTTTTACTAGCGTTTAAGAGCAGTTGGAGGCCTCGGAAGGAGTGTTGTATGGCATTGAAGCTCATTTGGTGGTTTGTTAGCACAGCGTCCAAGGAAGGGCCAGAAGTATACAGAATGGTGTCGTCTGCGTAGAGGTGGATCAGGGAATCGCCCGCAGCATGTGCGACATCATTGATATATACAGAGAAAAGAGTCGGCCCGAGAATTGAACCCTGTGCTACCCCATAGAGACTGCCAGAGGTCAGGACAACATGCCCGCCGATTTGACACACTGAACTCTGTAAAGTAGTTGGTGAACCAGGCGAGGCAGTCATTAGAAAAACCAAGGCTATTGAGTCTGCCGATAAGAATACGGTGATTGACAGAGTCGAAAGCCTTGGCCAGGTCGATGAAGACGGCTGCACAGTACTGTCTTTTATCGATGGCGGTTATGATATCGTTTAGTACCTTGAGCGTGGCTGAGGTGCACCCGTGACCGGCTCGGAAACCGGATTGCACAGCGGAGAAGGTACGGTGGGATTCGAAATGGTCAGTGATCTGTTTATTAACTTGGCTTTCGAAGACTTTAGATAGGCAGGGCAGGATGGAAATAGGTCTATAACAGTTTGGGTCTAGGGTGTCACCCCCTTTGAAGAGGGGGATGACCGCGGTAGCTTTCCAATCTTTAGGGATCTCAGACGATACAAAAGAGAGGTTGAACAGACTGGTAATAGGGGTTGCAACAATGGAGGCGGATAGTTTTAGAAAGAGAGGGTCCAGATTGTCTAGCCCAGCTGATTTGTACGGGTCCAGGTTTTGCAGCTCTTTCAGAACATCTGCTATCTGGATTTGGGTGAAGGAGCTGGGGAGGCTTGGGCGAGTAGCTGCGGGGGTGAGTAGCCAGGATGAAGGCATGGCCAGCCGTTGAGAAATGCTTATTGAAATTTCCGATTATCATCGATTTATCGGTGGTGACCGTGTTACCTAGCCTCAGTGCAGTGGGCAGCTGGGAGGAGGTGCTCTTGTTCTCCATGGAATTTACAGTGTCCCAAAACTTTTTGGA
>NC_042959.1:15279012-15346512 GCF_901001165.1 Salmo trutta
GTGCTAGGCTGAACACAACTGAGAACACACCCTACAAATCACACCAACCCTGTCCCATTAAACATAGCTCTTTTGACCCTTTCCTCTTCTGCCCATACCTTATAGAAAATATTTGCATCCTCCCGATCTAAATGGGGAAAAAATGATCTAGTTACATAATCTAGTTAAATAGTCTAGTTAAATAATCAAGTTAAATGATCTAGTTACATAATCTAGTTAAATAGTCTAGTTAAATAATCTAGTTAAATAATCTTGTTAAATAATCTAGTTAAATAGTCTAGTTAAATTGTCTAGTTAAATAATCTAGTTAAATAGTCTAGTTAAATGATCTAGTTAAATAATCTAGTTAAATAGTCTAGTTAAATAATCTAGTTAAATAATCTAGTTAAATAATCTAGTTAAATAGTCTAGTTAAATAATCTAGTTAAATAATCTAGTTAAATAATCTAGTTAAATAGTCTAGTTAAATAATCTAGTTAAATAATCTAGTTAAATAGTCTAGTTACATAATCTAGTTAAATAATCTAGTTAAATAGTCTAGTTAAATAGTCTAGTTAAATAATCTAGTTAAATAATCTAGTTAAATAATCTAGTTAATTGTCTAGTTAAATGCTGTAAGGCACTGGCATGCTATAGTTTACCAGTGCTACCACATTGTGCTGTAAGGCACTGGTATGCTATAGCTTACCAATGCTACCACATTGTGCTGTAAGGTGCTGGCAGGCAGGGGCATCATGCCCATAGGTGGTACGTGCCTCCTCAGATTTGTCCTGTAAAAAAAATATATATACGTTTTTTCTTCTCTGTGATACTATTACTCACAGGGCACAAACTGGTTGAATCCGCATTGTTTCCACATCATTTCCAGATGTAGCTAACCAATGCTAACACATTCTGCTGCAAGGCACTGGCTGGCTGTAGCTAACCAATGCTAATACATTCTGCTGCAAGGCACTGGCAGGCTGTAGCTAACCAATGCTAACACATTCTGCTGCAAGGCACTGGCAGGCTGTAGCATCTCCACTGCATATGTTTATGTATCTCCCAGCGCTGCACCTGAAACCTTTTAGCCTCTGTCTGACAGATTTAGTGCTCTAATCAATATGGTGCTCAGAACCCTAGCTCCTCTTTCTCCCTCTTCTACCTCTGCCACCTCTTGCACACTATTCTCTGGCTGTCTTTCTCTCCCCTTTCTACCTCTCTCAATACCCCCCACCCCCACTCTCTTTCTCTTTGCCATATGACTTCAAAGATTACTTCACCCTCTTGTTACCTTCTCTTGGCATATTCTAGCAAACGCCACTGTGGAAGGTGGAGGGGTGGCGGTTCCTGAAGAAAGAATTTCAGGAATGAGAGCCACCTCTTCCTCACCCCCAGGGGATTGGTTCAGGAAGAGCGATGATGCATAGCTATCCCAGGGAAACGTTCAGACAAAAAGCGTTGCAGATATTTGACGAGGGAAGAGTTCAGCTACAAGAAGGAGACTGCATCTGTCACTATGTTGTCAGACATCAGAAAGACAGAGTGGTAGACTGTCAGTCTGCGCAACTGCAGATGGAGTGATTGGGAGGACGGCGCGAGAATGGCCTGCGTTATACTGTATGAATAAGTATAAATAAGTAGTTGTTTGCACTCTTCACATTCTTCAGTGTTTTTCTCCTGTTGGCCTACACCTTGTCTCAACCCACTAGTCAGCTCAAGTTTAACTTCTCTCAGCGACCTTTCTCTTGCCAGCCTGTCATATAGCCATAAAGTGTAAAGATAGAGGTTGGCTACTCAGACCCTCCCTGTGTGACAATGGAGTGCTGTCCGGGAGATTATTGAGGAGCAACCCGTCCATTGTTGGGCCGCCGTTGAGGGCCCCCTAATGATGGGATCGAGACGAGGTGCCCATCCAGATGGATGGGGATGATGGAGGTCGGAGGATGGAGGGTGGAATTAGCTTTGTGGAAATTACCTGTGGCGCTGATATTTAGGCTGAGGTATGTATAGTTTTTTGTGTGCTCTAGGGCAACGGTGTCTAGATGGAATTTTATTTTTTTTTGTATTTATTTGACTTTTTTTGGAACACCATTATTTTTTTTACTGCCAGGGCCCAGGTCTGACAGAATCTGTGCAGAAGATCCAGGTGCTACTGTAGGCCCTCCTTAGTTGGTGACAGAAGCACCAGATCATCAGCAAACAGTAGACATTTGACTTCAGGTTATAGTAGGGTGAGGCCTGGGCGCTGGAGACTGTTCTAGTCCCCTCGCCAATTTGTTAATATATATGTTGAAGAGGGTGGGGCTTAAGATGCATCCCTGTCTCATTCCACGGCCCTATAGGAAGAAATGTGTGTTTTTTGTCAATTTTAACCTCACACTTGTTGTTTGTTTGCATGATTTTATAATGTCATATGTTTTTACCCCAACACCACT
Organism: Salmo trutta; assembly: GCF_901001165.1. Taxonomy (NCBI): domain Eukaryota; kingdom Metazoa; phylum Chordata; class Actinopteri; order Salmoniformes; family Salmonidae; genus Salmo; species Salmo trutta. The sequence goes on from NC_042959.1 coordinate 15,281,430, forward strand.
TTCCATCAATTTGTATAGCAGACCCTCATGTCAAATTGAGTCAAAGCATGAGAAGACTTTGCCTTTGTTTTCGTTTGTTTGTCAATTAGGGTGTACAGGGTGAATACGTGATCTGTTGTACGGTAATTTGGTAAAAAAAAACATTTAACATTTGCTCAGTACATTGTTTTCACTGAGGAAATGAACTAGTCTGCTGTTAATGATAATGCAGAGGATTTCCCCATGGTTGCTGATGTCCCACGGTAGTTATTGGGGTCAAATTTGCCTTCACTTTTGTGGATTGGGGTGATCAGTCCTTGGTTCCAAATATTGGGGAATATGCCAGAGCTGAGGATGATGTTAAAGAGTTTAAGTATAGCCAATTGGAATTTGTGGTCTGTGTATTTTATCATTTCATTGAGGATATCATCAACACCACAGGCCTTTTTGGGTTGGAGGGTTTGTATTTTGTCCTGTAGTTCATTCACTGTAATTGGAGAATCCAGTGGGTTCTGGTAGTCATTAATAGTTGATTCTAAGATTTGTATTTGAACATTTATATATTTTTGCTGTTTGTTCTTTGTTATAGGGCCCAAAAGATTGGAGAAGTGGTTTATCCATGCATCTCCATTTTGGATAGATACCTCTTCGTGTTGTTGTTTGTTTAGTGTTTTCCAATTTTCCCAGAAGTGGATTCTTCAATTTCATTGAGCAGATTTCTGATGTGCTGTTCCTTCTTTTTCCATTGTGTATTTCTGTATTGTTTTAATAATTCACCATAGTGAAGGTGTATGCTCAGGTTTTCTGGGTCTCTATGTTTTCGTTTGGATAGGTTTCTCAATTTCGATCTTAGATTTTGCATTACTCATCAAACCATTTGTCATTGTTGTTAATTTTCTTCTGTTGTCTGTTTTGAAATGTTTAGATTTGATTGGGAAGCTGAGAGGTCAAATATACTGTTTTGGTTTTCTACTGCCAAGTTTACACCTTCACTATACTGTGGAACATTTTGTCCAGGAAGTTGTCTTAAAGGGATTGAATTTGTTGTTGCCTAATTGTTTTTTTTTTGGTAGGTTTCCACACTACTTTCCTTCCATTTATATCATTTCTTAATATTATTCAGTTCCTTTGGCTTTGATGCCTCATGATTGAGTATTGCTCTTTTCAAGTAGACTGTGATTATGCTGTGATCTGATAGGGATGTCAGTGGGCTGACTGTGAACGCTCTGAGAGACTCCGGGTTGAGGTCAGTGATAAAGTAGTCTACAGTACTACTGCCAAGAGATGAGCTATAGTTGTACTTACCTTAGCAGTCCCTTCGAAGCCTACGTTTAACTATATACATAACCAGCGTGCTACAGAGCTGCAGGAGTTGTGACCTGTTTTTGTTTGTTATGTTGTCGTAGTTGTGCCTAGGGGGGCATATGGGGGAGGGAATTATGTCATTTCCAGGCAGATGTTTGTCCCGCTGTGTGCTGAGGGTGTCAGGTTATTTTTTACTTTTTAAAATGTAACCTTTATTTAATTAATTAGGCAAGTCAGTTAACTTCTTGCGGATTAGTGGGATGCTACCGTCCCATTTCGACAATTTCCGTTGAAATTGCAGAGCGCCAAATTCAAATTAAATTACTATAAATATTAAACTTTCATGAAGTCCCAGTTACATTACAAATGGTCCTCTTGTTCGATAATGTCCTTCTTTATATCCATAAAAACTCAGTTTAGCTGGCGCGCTTCAGTCAATAATCCACTCGGTTTCCCTCCTTCAAAATGTATACAAAATGAATCCCAAGCGTTACCAATAAACTTATCCAAACAAGTCAATCAACGTTTATAATAAAACAATAGGTACCCTAATACACAAATAAACAATAAAATTTAAGACGGAGAATCGTTATTGTCTTTACCGGAGAAAATACCAAAGAACGCGCTCTCATTCACGCGCTCTCATTCACTCGCTCTCATTCACGCGCTCTCATTCACGCGCTCTCATTCACGCGCTCTCATTCACGCGCTTGGAAACACTACAGCCAAAATGGGAGCCACCTAGAAAAACTACAATTTCTGGCTCATTTCTAAAAAAAACAGCCTGAAACTGTTTCTAAAGACTGTTGACATCTAGTGGAAGCCCTAGGAACTGCAATCGGGCACGATTTCGCCCTATTATAAAAGTGCCAGCCATTGAAATCAGTGGTAGGATGATGTTTTTTTTGGGGGGGGGGGGTTGTCCTCGGAGTTTCGATTGCCATTTCAGTTCTGTTATACTCACAGACATTATTTTAACAGTTTTAGAAACTTTAGAGTGTTTTCTATCCAAATCTACCAATAATATGCATATCCTAGCGTCTGGGCCTGAGTAGCAGGCAGTTTACTTTAGGCACGCTTTTCATCCGGACGTCAAAATACCGCCCCCTATCCCAAAGAAGTTTAGAACAAATTCTTATTTACAATGGTGGCTTACACCGGCCAAACCGGACAACGCTGGGCCAATTGTTTGCCGTTCTATGGGACTCCCAATCACGGCCGGTTGTGATACAGCCTGGATTCGATCTAGTGTGTCTGTAGTGACACCTCAAGCAATGATATGCAGTGCCTTAGACCGCTGTGCCACTCGAGAGCCATTTCTGGAATTTAGGTTGCCACAGACTAGTACATGTCCCTGGGCCTGGGAATTATTGATTTCCCCCTCCAGGATGGAGAAGCTGTTTTCATTAAAGTATGGGGATTCTAGTGAGGGGATATAGGTAGCACACAGGAGGACATTTTTCTCTGTTGAGATAATTTCCTTTTGAATTTCTAGCCAAAATGTTCCTGTTTTGATTAATTTGATAGAGTGAATTAGGTCTGCTCTATACCAAATTAGCATACCCCCTGAGTCCCTTCCCTGTTTCACACCTGGTAGTTTGGTGGATGGGACTACCAGCTCTCTGTAACCAAGGGGGCAACCAGTGGGTCCATCTCCTCTATACCATGTTTCTTGTAGGATGACCAATGTCTGTATTTCCGATTTCTTTGAGGAAGTCCAGGTTCCTGCTTTTTAGGCCAAAGGCAGATGACCTCAGGCCTTGGATATTCCAGGATGAGATAGTGAAGGCTTTGTGTTCCATAAAGTGTCCAATGTTGTTGGTCGTGTGGTTTGGCCTCAGGCCAGTAAGTGTGAGCAGAGCCTGCTGAGCATCTGGTACATGCCATTGGCTTGGGCTAGTGTAAGAGTGGGGGTTGGGCCTGTTTGCCTGCTCACAGCCTGAGCACATGTGTGACTTTCATGTTGAGGCCCTCTTTGCAGGAGTGGGGGGTGGGCAGGAGTGGCATAGGTCTGATCTGAGGAAGCCTAAATGGGGTGTGGGCATGTTTGACTTGGGTGGGTGTTGATTGGTTAGGGTGGGGTTGTGGATGTGGATGTGGCTGGTGGGGTTGTGGTCTGGATGTTGGTCCTCTTGTCGTGGGTCCTCTATGTGTAGGTCCGTGGGGGTCCTGCAGTTCTGGGAGAGTGTCTCGCTGGTCTGGGCGGGGTGTCTACTGATCTACTGCTCTTATGTGAGGTGTTGGGGCTGTGGTCGTGGGCGGGCGAAGGTGGGCACTGCTGCCTTGTATAGGTGGACCTGGTTATAAAGGCTGTTCAAATCCAGGGTGGAGTGGTGGGCCACATAAACAATTGGTTTTGAGGCACAGTCACAAGAAATACAGCGTTTACCCGCTGTATGGTAGCAAGGTGGAAGTCTTTTCGTGGTAGCAGGGTGGATATAACCATTTGTGTGTTGGGTAAAGTAGAAGAGCTTTTACAATCACTCCCTTGAGTGCCGTGGCCACCCTTTACTGTTGTGTTCTCAGGTGGTTTGTACCTGTGTGTATTATCATGTGGCTGAGTGACCCTCGTTGGTCCTCAGATAGAAGGTCTAGGGTGCGCTGGGTGTTTGGACACCAGATTTTAGACACTGTCTTTAGGAAAAAGTTTATTTTATTGAATATATTTCCCATTTGAGTCCATAAAGAGTACAATCTATGGCTTGTGTATGTCCTCAGTGGTTTTGGGAGAGTTGTCAGGAGGGCTATCAGGTTGGCTGTCATGGGGGGGCTGCTCAGAGGGGGTGGGATCCCCTGGGCTTGGGGTTCTTTATTTGTCTGCCTGCTGTGATATCGAGGCTATGGTCAGGGGCACGCCATCTCTCTCTCTCTCTCTCTATCTCTCTCTCTCAATTCAATTTTCAATTTCAATTCAACTTTAATTTAAGGGCTTTATTGGCATGGGAAACATATATTTACATTGCCAAAGCAAGTGAAATAGATAATACACAATACAAAAAGTAACTGTAAATATTACACTTACAAAGTTCCAAAAGAATAAAGACATTTCAAATGTCACATTATGTATACATACAGTGTTGTAATGATATATACTGTCTCTCTCTCTCTCTCTCTCTCTCTCTCTCTCTCTCCCTCTCTCACTGTTTGTTTGCATTTCATTTGCATCTGGCCCTTGACTACTCTGTGTGGCTACTGTTACCCTGGAGACAGTGTCTGGCAAGAACCTCCCGCTGAGCTTTATCCCATTGACCGGTATTTGGTTGTGTGTGTGTGTGTGGAAGCCAAGATGGCATGTGGGTATTTGAGGGGTTGTAAGTGTCCCACCTCTCACATTTGACTTCCTGGGGGCACTTACCTACATAGGTTAACCCTCAGTCACTAGCACTTACCAATGCAGAGCTATACTGTACATTGAGAAAGCCAACATTTATTTACATCAGTTGTTAGCCTTCCAAGAGAGCCTTGTTGAATGCTTATTCAGTTGTGACATCCCCTAACAGTCGCTTATTCCAAATCCATGATGGCGCATGAATTAAATTAATCAGGAATTCCATACATTTGTGTATTTGCATCCAATCAAATGCAATCCCCTGCTCACACCAGTGTAAGACATACGGTAACCTTCATTCAGATTCATTTAAGGTCTCTCGGATGAAAAAAGCTGCAAATCGAATTACTGCAACAGAGGAAATTGGTTTCGCTAACACTGCTTAACTTGCTTTACACCTAAACACACCTAAACACACCTACACACACCTACACGCACACACACACACACACACACACACACACACACACACACACACACACACACACACACACACACACACACACACACACACACACACACACACACAACACACACACACACACACACACACAAACAAACAGACATTTGCACCTCTACTGGGGTGTCATTCTCAATTGAAATCTGTCTGGAAACGATGCCTTCTCCTCTATGGTCTTGTCAGGTAGTGATTGCAGCGCAGGCAAACAGCCTTTCTCTTTCAATTACACTGAAGTGTCAATATGTATGTTTCCCATTACCTTCGGCAGCCAGCGTTTTCAGTGTGTTTTGTTGTTGTTGTTGTGTCTGCAGTTCTCGCCAAGAGGAAGACATGTGTCTAGCTCCCTTTACAATGACAGCTTGAAAAAACGGTCTGAAATTGTTTGGATTTGGATCTGGCATTCGGTATTAAAGAGGTTACTACAGATTTTCTTATTTTAGTTTGATCAGTCTGTTGCAGGAGATTTAGAACTTGTAGTGTATTTGAGATTTAAAAAAGGCTTCTGAAGTTTGTTTGTTTTTCACTTTGAAATTTCAGACTTGATTTTCCCTTACAAAAAATGTATCAACCCCTACAAAAATATAATTCATATAATAATTCACATTTCTTTTTGCTGCAGGATTATTTTCCTATAACTGGCTTAAATGAAGATCCTACACCTGTATACGGTTAAGATGGTTCAGTTGAAAGGAGCATGGTGTGTTGGGGATATAGTATAGGCTTATGGGTTTCATTTCTGTATTGACTGCATACTGAATAGTATGTCTGTAAGTCGCTTCGGATAAAAACGTGCTAATTAATTGTATCACAATAGGCTATAGAAGAAGTAGACCTATGTTAAGACAACGGACCCTGCACCCTATTTAGCTGGTGTGGAGCAGCAACAGTTGAGGTTGAGAGGTTCAGGTGCAACATTAGGTGATATTTATTTACAGTGCAGGTGATGAAGAAAACTAGGTTCAGATGTTGTATTTACAAAAATGTATACAGATAAGATTTAAAAAAAAAAAAAAAAAATCTTAAACATGTATAGTTTGCTAAAAATAATAAACGTACTTGCCAAAATGCCTCTAACACATGGCAAAATGCCAATAAACTCACAAATGTGATATCATATATTGACGTATTGTATATGGTACAGCTATAGTAGTAACGACATTCTCCCCAACGTGCCCTAACCTGGCATAAACCATTCGCAATGACAGTGATTAACACACTTTAATGGTAACATAATTGCACAACTTAGGCTTACATTACAAATCAAATCAAATCAAATTTATTTATATAGCCCTTCGTATATCAGCTGAAATCTCAAAGTGCTGTACAGAAACCCAGCCTAAAACCCCAAACAGCAAGCAATGCATGTGAAAGAAGCACGGTGGCTAGGAAAACTCCCTAGGAAAAACTCCCTAGAAAGGCCAAAAACCTAGGAAGAAACCTAGAGAGGAACCAGGCAATGAGGGGTGGCCAGTCCTCTTCTGGCTGTGCCGGGTGGATATTATAACAGAACATGGTCAAGATGTTAAAATGTTAATAAATGACCAGCATGGTCAAATAATAATAATCATAGTAGTTGTTGAGGGTGCAACAAGCACATCCGGTGAACAGGTCAGGGTTCCGTAGCCACAGGCAGAACAGTTGAAACTGGAGCAGCAGCATGGCCAGGTGGTATGGGGACAGCAAGGAGTCATCATGCCAGGTAGTCCCGAGGCATGGTCCTAGGGCTCAGGTCCTCCGAGAGAAAGAAAGAAAGAGAGAAAGAAAGAGAGAATTAGAGAGAGCATATTTAAATTCACACAGGACACCGGATAAGACAAGAGAATACTCCAGATGTAACAGACTGACCCTAGCCCCCCGACACATAAACTACTGCAGCATAAATACTGGAGGCTGAGACAGGAGGGATCAGAAGACACTGTGGCCCCATCCGATGATACCCACGGACAGTGCGTATCCATTACAATGGACAACAGTTAACGAAAACAAATGCAGAATAGCATAAATATGAATATTTTAGCTAAACAATGAAACACCTCTTAACCGGGATAAACCAAATGCAAAAAGGGCACGCAACCATTGCGTAATCCCGCCGGGTGCTCAGCTAGGAAGATCAAGCCAGTCCAACAGCGTTGGTAAGTAGAACAGGTTGGCAATAAAAAAATAACATAAGTACTAAATCTGACATGATAGAGAGACTCTGCCGTTCGTGCTCTTTACATGATTACATAGAAACATGTTTGAAGGGATTAGCAAAAGCATAGGCAATTTAACAAGCAATGTTTGTACCAAACAATCAGTTTGTTTGTCTGGGAGGAAATGGAGGGAAAGGTCCTGCCATGTGGATGGCTCACAGGCACACCGTAACAATGTGTTAGTCCCACAAACAAAACATGGTTTACGGTTTATGAAGATTGAACCTTTATTTAACTATTTTAGGGGGACCATGAAATAGAGATCATATGCTTGTCCAGTAAGAATGTAGAATTTGTGTTCACCTATCGCCCATTAGGCCTACAGTAGCAAATGTGTGGGTTACTGAGAGGATGGCATTAGGGAGTCCTTCTAACCAATGTGGGCCTACCGCTCTATACACACAGTTGATGCTAATGTGTCTTAATAACTAAATGCACTGTCCTACTTGTTTTACATTGAATTAATGGGCATGAAAGATGCATGAGTGAGTGGGTGTGTTTGTTTGGAAATGTGAGGGTTTTTTATTTCCTTGTTGTGGCTATTTTTAAGTGTGTATTGAGTTTATGTGTGTATGAGGGCTTGAGTGTTTCTTTTCCACATTTTACCACATTACTTAGGTTTGAACTGTGTTTTTTGGTGTGTCTATGGATGCTCTTGTTTGGGTGTGAGGCCTTGAACGAGGTGTGTGTTTGTGCGCGGGGGGGGGGATGCCACTAAGTTGGTTGAATAAGGTGGATATTTCGTCAGGCAGATGAGCTGTCTGTGCAAAGCATGGCTCTGAATGTTTCAGTTGCAGCAGCTGCAGTGTGTGTGTGTGCGCGCTCTCAGTGGGGGTTCGACCCAGCCACAGCCAATCACCCTCAATCACTCAAGATTACACCCTTACAGCTGAGGAGTCGCCACAGGGCACCCAGCACATTGTTCCGGAAAGGAAAGTGTGTCTGTGTGAGTGTGCCTGTCTGTAGGCGGTTAGGGGTTAGGTGTAGAGTGAATTATTCACTCATTAATTTTGTAATTACAGCTTTGCCTAAGGACAGGACTTTGATTTGTCTAGGGTTTCTCCACATGACTGCAAACATGGGTGAATTACAGTGAGCTACAGTTGGGTTTAGAGCAGTCTTATTGACTAGCCATTTGACCTTTGTCCTTTGAATTGGAGGTGACCGTGGTCAGTGTGACAGAGGGATTATAGACCAGTTCTCTCTGGCCTCCACAATATGCTGATCTAACCACCACAGGACATGAGATACACACACACACTTGAGTTACATCCTTCCTTCAACCCTCTTCTATTTCTCTCCTATCTCTCCAGCTCAACATTTTTTCTTTCATTCCTGCTGATATTACATTCCTAGCAAAACTGACTGGGATCGAATGCGGGAAATCAGATATCAGAAGAAATTGTAAGGGCCTGTCTCCTATGGACAGACACACAGGTGATAAAGTTCACGCTTGCCTTAATCAGTGGAAGTTTGTTCTGGCTTAACTACCATCAATACCCCCACACACACAAATACAAACATACACACCCACTTCAAAGCCTTGCTAATGATGACTTGTTTTGAAGTCACACACAGACGCCACACCTGCCGGTGATCTCTGCAACTGACACCTTGGGTGTAGGTTCACTCCCTGTCGAAGCCATATGGTGACTGATAAACCCAGGCACCCAGACAAATGCTCCCACAGCTGTGTAGCCTTTTAGAGAGAGGATACGGTCACACGCACATCTTGTATGAACCTCTGACCAAACTGTACACTAGAAAGAGCTTTATCATTTTACTATCAGTGGAAAGGCTGAAGCAATGACAAGGAATACAGTACAAAACTGTTCTACCAGGCTTTGTCCAAGCCTTGAAAAAATACAGTTTGCCTTTGAAGATTAAAAGGTTGAACTCTGCATGTAAGCAGTGTGTTGGGAACTTCTTCTTTTGGAACAATGCTCGTCCACGCCTCTCCTTGTCCTTGTTGCCGTAAAAGTCTGACCTTGCCTGCCCTCACCTGAACATAATTTGAATGAAGGAGCTAATAGAATATTCACGTATTTTAGACAGATCCATTTATTTTTTCTATCCTCCAAGGTCACCAGTGACCAGGACTGATGATGAATACAAAGAAGTCTTCTTATTCATTCCCATATGCACTGAACTCCAAACGTGAGGAGAAATAGAACATTTTTTGTTGGTTTAATTTTCACTCCAATGATCCCAATGCCTCCCAAAAACATCAAATTGTTTTTGGGAGGCATCGAGGCAGGTCTGTGACCAGGCAGAAATCTTGTTTCCCCCTTCCCTTCCTCCCCCTCATTTTTTACCCCCTCTTCCTCCTCCCTTCTTTTTTTGTGAGAGAGAAAATGCTCATTTAGAACATAATTGTGTAACACGGAGTGAAAACGTTATGTAATTCCTCTGTCAGACGACGACGTAAAATAATTCTGCCTCTTGTTCTCATTAGATGCCACTGGGGGCTTGCAGACAGTTGGTCTCTCTTTTTATAAACATGGAATTGTTTTCGGCAAAGTCGGCAATTGATCAGGGACCCTGTGAGTAAACTACACAGTGCTCTGAGCAAATGCAGAGTTAAATGTGACTACACGCCGTGGTAAAATGCTTCCAATGAAGGCGGCCGTGGGAAAATAAAGAGCGTTTAAACATGGTTGTATCTGGATCATATTTCTTCGGGCTTATTACAGTTGACGTTTTCCTTGTCGACAATCACTCCCGCATGTAGACGTGATCATGCAAAGATTCCATTAATGGGGTTTATTTCGCTGTGGCGTGTTAAAATGCTCATGTCTTTCAGGAGTGATAGAGTGGAGGCAGCTTGTCTTTCAGGAGCGATAGGATGAAGGAGGCTTTTCTCACCACTGGGCTATGAGGAGAAGCTCTCTGCTGTGACTGTGTTTGTGTGTTTATTGGATAGGACACAGAGCAGCTGTTTACCTGTGTGTGACAAAGGAAGGAAGAAATAAGGAGAGATGGCTTCATGTCTGAGTGTTGGTCACACAGGGATGGCCTGTCTCTCACACCACTGAATCCTGGCTCTACTCTACTCTCATTGCTAGACATGAATAGTGTCGGAGACAGTGTGTGAAGCTTCTCTCAGACAGTGGGTGTTCTAAGCACCAACGCTCCTCCTCTCTCTCTTCCTCTCTCTCTACTAATACCAGTCTCTCCTCCTCTCATCTCACACAGCTTTTTGGTGGCCAATTCAAGTAAAGTGTTGACCCAATCTACATAGGTGTGCTGTGTACACACATACTACATACAGTACACATTCTCCCGTTTACCTCCTATGTAAATGCTAAAAGCGACATTTCCAATGTGGACCCTCCACAGTGAACGTCCGACTTCTTTAGTCGCGTGGCTTAGTAAGTGGCTATTTATTCCGCCCAACACTTCGGAGCTAAAGCACTGAAAGAGGCAGTATATTAAGTGCTGCCATTTGTGCCGAGAGCTCTCTCTTATTCTTTCCCTCTCTCCTCCACTCCTTTGTCCCCTCCCCAGCTCTCTCCATTCAGTCGGCCCTGGCGATGACGATGGGGGTGGCATCGTCATCCGTTTGTTTGCTAGGCAACCGTCAGCAGGCTGTTCTCGAACAAGATCCCTCTGTAATGCATAGTGTAACGAGGACTGTGATATTGAATAATATTGAATCCACCAGTCTGGCCATTATTCAATAATGTGGAGGACGAGACCCCATATGAGGAAAGAGCTCTGACAGCATTATGAAGTGAAATTGGAATGAAGCGTAGAGGTGGTCTAGCTAGCCACTTTAGTCGTTAACCACTTTTAGTCGTTAGCCACTTTATAATGCGTCTTTCTATCTCATGTTCTATCTGGGTTGATTAGGAAGACCGTAGAGAAGAAGGAGGAGAACAGCTTGTAATACTGTGTGTTTTGTTTAGTGCATTTTGTCATGTACTGCTGCTTTAGTGATAGGGTTACTCACACACCCCGGTCCACGTTCACACAGACACCCCGGTCCACGTTCACACAGACACCCCGGTCCGCGTTCACACAGACACCCCGGTCCGCGTACCACAGTCCGCGTTCACACAGACACCCCGGTCCGCGTTCACACAGACACCCCGGTCCACGTTCACACAGACACCCCGGTCCACGTTCACACAGACACCCCGGTCCACGTTCACACAGACACCCCGTCCACGTTCACACAGACACCCCTGTCCACGTTCACACACACACCCCTGTCCATATTTACGCACACACCCCTGTCCATATTTACGCACACACCCCTGTCCATATTTACGCACACACCCCTGTCCATATTTACGCACTCACCCCTGTCCATATTTACGCACACACCCCTGTCCATATTTACGCACACACCCCTGTCCATATTTACGCACTCACCCCTGTCCATATTTACACACACAGACCACCACATTGCATCTGTCCAGTCAACCGTTCCGTTCAACTCTTGGTCTTGGCACTAACACCATTACTCTTCAAGTTTTATTTCTGGCGGAAGACTGGAGTTCCTACCTTCATGCCCCCTTCTCTGCCCATATCTGCCAGCGCTGAGCGGTTGCCATCTGCTATCTGCCATGCTTTTACCATCTCCCACTTCCCAGAGGGTGTCACGGTGCCAACGCTGTGCCAGTGCAGAGAGACAGCTTGTGTCACCACAGTAGAATGAGACACCTCTCTTCCCTGACAACTACAGACAAGGTGGAGAGGGAGCCCAGCAGAAACGGTGTCTGCTGTGACAGATTGTCATCAGTATTCTCCTCACAACCTCAGACAAGTGGAAAGAGGTGGTCTGGTGACATGTTTTGTATACAGTTACATTACAGGTATATTGTAAGTTTGTGAGGGAGAAATAGTTTGTCCCAGTTTAAAGACTCGCGCGCACACACACACATTTTGGCATGGCTCGTAGTTGGGCAAGGGAGTTCATCTACTTAGCACCTTGTATGGTGTGACTGGTGCCGTGCTGGCGTTTCAGACACCACATTAGCAACTGTCCAGTGATTTCAATCTAAGACGGCTCCAGAAAGCTCAACTTCTCTCCTCTACACTCCCTTCATGCCAGAGCCCAGGGAAGCAGTCACGCTCCATTTGCAGTGATGTATAGAGCTCAGTGGTTTCTCCATGAACCTACATGGACTTCAACAAAAAACATCTTGTCCACTGTACTGGAGAGTGAAACTTTGCCATTGCTCAATAGTGTCGTCCAACCATTTCGCTGCATTAGCAATCGTCAGCAACCAGTCACAGACAGTCTTACTAATTTATCTCTCAGACTTCTCAAATGGGATGGGACATTGCTGAGGGATGAGGAAATGGACCACCACAACACAATGTGAATGGGTTGAGGAGTTTGTGCTTACTCAACCAGTGATTAGGGTCAAAACCCTCACAACTCAATCAAGCAAGGGATTTTGTTTCTTGTTCACAGTTTACTGAAGTTTGTGCGATTATGAAATGAAGTGCTGTTCAAGTTGTGGGAAAAGGAATCTAGCCAAACTTGCTAAACTTTTGCATTACAGTTGGTGAATCCTCAAGGAGGGTCAGCTATTTCCACAAATCTAATAGCACTCTACATTATCCTATTGGGTGACCTTATCTCTACATTATCATATTGTGGGACATTGTTGCTACATTATCCCATGCTGAGACATTGTCACTGCATTATCCTATTGTGAGACATTGTCACTGCATTATCATATTGTGAGACATTGTCTCTACCTTATCCTATTGTGAGACATTGTCTCTATCTTATCCTATTGTGAAACCGTTTCTCTACATGATCCTATTGTGAGACCTTGTCATAGCCAATGTGATCAGCTTTTGCTGTAGTACATTAGAGTAGGATTATTTTAGGAGATATTAGTCACTGTTGTGAAGTTCTGAAATGTGGAGAATCAGTTGATGTGAATTGTAATATTAATTACCTACCTAGCATCTGCTGTATTGTGACTGGTCATATGTTGTTAATTGGTTTGAGCAAGAACCGGAAGTAGTTGAGTTGATGTGTGGTCAGTTCCTAATGAATGATATCTGCACAAGAGTAATCTGTTTCCATCCTGTATTTGTTTACATAGTCATCTATCCACAGACTAAACGAACGGAAACTACACTGGTAGCAATGAGTTGGATCAACACACCCAGAGTCAAGTGTCTGAACACATTTTCCACATCATGACACTGATAACATGATTGGAGATTTTTATGTTATACAGTAGTTGGTGAAACCTTAAAGAAGGTCAGCGTTTGGTTGGTAATCTGCCTGTGGAGTGTTTGGCCAGGGCAGTGTGAGGTCACTGGTCCAGATGGCCGTGTGTGTGTGTGTGTGTGTGTGTGTGTGTGTGTGTGTGTGTGTGTGTGTGTGTGTGTGTGTGTGTGTGTGTGTGTGTGTGTGTGTGTGTGTTAATATAGCTTGCTCTCAGCTTACTGTGATTAAGGCCTACTCTTCTGTTTTAGTGCTTCCTGCCCTGGCTGGCTCCACGGGGAAAGTGGGTGGTCCTGTACGTCACACTCTGCTAGTCACTCCATATAACCAGGGCAGCGTCATCAGTGTGTGCTCAAACAGCCATGAGAGGATTTGTGTGTACTTTCATTGTAGGGCCTATATGTTTCAAAATGGATTGCAGGTGTGTGTTTAACTCCATGCTTACTAATCAGTCTCATAAGGCCCAGCTTCAGACAACCGGGAAACTCCAGAAATACTTTAGAAATAATATTCCAATATCCTTCTCCGTGCTTCCTGTTTTCTCTCTGATGAATTCTCTATAGTGCTTCACAGCAAGAGCATCTGGTACATTGGCATTATAATTTCTGCTAATCAGTTTGATAAAAATTGGCACAGTTAGGAGTATAAATGCCTTATGCAGAGATAAGGAGAGAGAGAGGGTGAGAGATGGAAGAGGGAGTGTGACTCATGTGAAATCATGGATTTGAGTCACTGTGATTGCATCCCGCATAATCATAGGAAGAGGGACAGCCAAGAGCGTGTCCCTAAGGACACTCTCACACACACACTGTGCTGACCAACAGGTACAGCACTGATGCTATGATTTAGCTACTAGAATTATCTTTATAATTATTATGCTAATTAATTACTCAATAACATATGTAGCATGCATCTTTCAGCAACAAAAGTATATTCACGTCGACGTGAGACATTTTTCCATCATTGATTGGTTATGATTACTACTACGAGAAGCATGCCTGAGTACTCATAATGTTTTGTTATGCATAAGTTGTCAGCCTACTTGAAAACATACAGTCATCAATATTTTCCAGACACTATATATGGTTGTATGTATGTAACTCCCAATCACAGTCTGATTTGATTCAGCCTGGATTCAAACCAGGGACTGTAGTGTCACCTTTTGTACTGAGATGCAGTGGCTTAGACCGTTGCGCCACTTGGGAAACAATAAAGAGTTATGGGAAATTCCACAGTAAGAGTGATGCTGAGACTCAGATTTTTCATTTAAAATGTATGTCCAATGCAAAGTTAAACAAACCATACAATTCTATGCACAATGACTACTTTTAACAATTTCCTCTGAACATTTTATGAAACACATTTACTTGTATGGTTTGTTTAACTTTGCAATCTTTGTCTTTTTTGTTGATATTTTAAAGTGAACAAATCGGAGTCTCCTCCTTACTCTGTCACTGTGGAATTGTGCTAATCTTAGTTTGGCTGAGTACTCAACTAGTGCCTTATGATTGTAATATGTCCTCATTCAGGCCAACCATGTCACTCCCTCTGTTTCTAGATCAGAGAGCCGTGTTCTCTGTACCATGTGAACTACAGAAAGCTGGGTCCCTCTGTGTCATGTGAACTACAGAAAGCTGGGTCCCTCTGTGTCATGTGAACTACATAAAGCTGGGTCCCTCTGTACCATGTGAACTACAGAAAGCTGGGTCCCTCTGTACCATGTGAACTACAGAAAGCTGGGTCCCTCTGTGTCATGTGAACTACAGAAAGCTGGGTCCCTCTGTACCATGTGAACTACAGAAAGCTGGGTCCCTCTGTGTCATGTGAACTACAGAAAGCTGGGTCCCTCTGTGTCATGTGAACTACAGAAAGCTGGGTCCCTCTGTACCATGTGAACTACAGAAAGCTGGGTCCCTCTGTGTCATGTGAACTACAGAAAGCTGGGTCCCTCTGTACCATGTGAACTACAGAAAGCTGGGTCCCTCTATACCATGTGAACTACAGAAAGCTGGGTCCCTCTGTGTCATGTGAACTACAGAAAGCTGGGTCCCTCTGTGTCATGTGAACTACAGAAAGCTGGGTCCCTCTGTACCATGTGAACTACAGAAAGCTGGGTCCCTCTGTGTCACGTGAACTACAGAAAGCTGGGTCCCTCTGTACCATTTGAACTACAGAAAGCTGGGTCCCTCTGTGTCATGTGAACTACAGAAAGCTGGGTCCCTCTGTGTCATGTGAACTACAGAAAGCTGGGTCCCTCTGTACCATGTGAACTACAGAAAGCTGGGTCCCTCTGTGTCATGTGAACTACAGAAAGCTGGGTCCCTCTGTGTCATGTGAACTACAGAAAGCTGGGTCCCTCTGTGTCATGTGAACTACAGAAAGCTGGGTCCCTCTGTACCATGTGAACTACAGAAAGCTGGGTCCCTCTGTGTCATGTGAACTACAGAAAGCTGGGTCCCTCTGTACCATGTGAACTATAGAAAGCTGGGTCCCTCTGTGTCATGTGAACTACAGAAAGCTGGGTCCCTCTGTACCATGTGAACTACAGAAAGCTGGGTCCCTCTGTACCATGTGAACCACAGAAAGCTGGGTCCCTCTGTACCATGTGAACTATAGAAAGCTGGGTCCCTCTGTACCATGTGAACTACAGAAAGCTGGGTCCCTCTGTACCATGTGAACTACAGAAAGCTGGGTCCCTCTGTACCATGTGAACTACAGAAAGCTGGGTCCCTCTGTGAGTCCCCAGTCCACACACACACTTTTGATGTACACATAATATTACACACACACATATTCATACAAAAACACACACACACTGGTGCCCCTGCGGGCCTCTGGGCAGGGTAGTTGTCCCTTGTAGGACGATCTATATTCTGACGGGTCATATGATCAATGGCTTTCTAGTCGGCCACTTCCCTGAGGCATAATAATGAGCATGTCAACCTGATGATGTCTGTTACCCCCTATCCATCCATCTATCTTTTGGTTTGTGTGTGTGTGTGTGTGTGTGTGTGTGTGTGTGTGTGTGTGTGTGTGTGTGTGTGTGTGTGTGTGTGTGTGTGTGTGTGTGTGTGTGGGTGTGTGTGTGTGTCTGTATGCACAGTGTGTGACAGCGTGTGGGTGTGCACAGCGTGTTTGTATGCATGGTCCTAGCTCATTACTCTGAATGCAATTTATAATTGTATAGAACTTGTAAAATATGTAGTTACAGTGGAACTGATACGCTCAAATCAACCTACAGTATTGTTTTACATGTCGATGTTGGGTAACCCTGTTGAACGTGAGGTTATGAAAATACTTTTAGAACATAGTATTAAACGTTTTTCGAAACGCCTAGCGCAAGCTTATAGAGATATGGCCACTTATGGCTTTTTGATCAAGAAGTTAATAAACAAAACATTTAAACTACCGATTTGAGATGGAACGACAATAAAATATTAATCACATTAACAAGCCTGTATAGTCCGGTCAAAAATCCGCTTGCATATTTTTTTGTGCTCATTCAGCTGAAGGCTACATTAGTGATTTTCACAAGGGCACGGGCATCGGATCTACTGCTACCCCACATTAGTAAGTTAGCTAAATGCATGATGTCCACAATAACAAAGTAGGTAGGTAGCATCAAATATGCCTGTATAGTCCAGATTAGCAGGCAGATCATGTACACTATGCATGAAACGGTATTCAATATTGTTTGCAGTGAGGGATTTCAGATGTGATAAACCTAGGAGAGGCTAACTAGCTAGCTGGGCTAGAAACAGATGGCTAGAAAAATATGTATTCGAGCTAGCTAGATGTCTGTTCTGAAAGATTTAGCTACAGCCGTGTAGGGTTGTTAAGTGTCCACTCCTTTTAAATAAATTGCAAGTAGTTGTGAGACTTAACAAATGAGGCTGCCAATGTCCATAGTGAAATCAATAATCCATAGTAATCCTGCACTGTAGCAAGTCGATAGCTAATGTCTGTCATTAGCTAGCAAAATATCCATCAATGATAGACAAACCATGGCAAGCTCAGCTATCTGGCTTGCTATGATAGCCCACCTTTAACAGTATAATTAATTTTTGTCAATTTATCGTTCATGCCATGTTACCTGGATAGTATCTAACAGGATAGCCTTCTAAATATACATTTATTTTCATATTTTTTTTATTGCTGTCGAAAAACATACTCAATGAGGCTTCTAACATGCATTGTAATATTGCCTGCCTTTTAGACTAACCAAGTGATGACATTGCTGACACGTTAGCAAGATGACAGCATGCAGTAGTCAGATGAGGCAATTTTCAAAAGTTTTTAACATATGAGTTTTTCAGCAGGAACATGCTTCTTTACTAAAATGATTCAGTCCATCTTTAATGCTTGATCTGGGCCACTAGGAATGCCATGAACAACATGCAATCCCCTTGGGACTAGTTTCAGAGCAAGTGAGACAGAGTGAAAGAGAGAGAAATGGAGAGAACGAGAATGAGTGACATGGAGGTATCAAGAGTAAGCTTCTCTCTCTTTCACCCCCTCCTCCACTACCCTCCCCTCCTCCCTCAGGACTTCTCACCCGTAACTGGCACATAAAACAATAGCCGGTCTGGCATTTGGATGGTTTAATGTATGATTGTTCTTCATTAACTTTCCTTTAGTCCTGATCTGAGGGCAGATCCATTTCCCAATAATCTCCTGCATCTTCCCTTGTATTCTCCATCGATCCCCTTGTTCTTCTTTTGTAATTACTTTCTTCTCCTATAGCAGGGCCGTGATTAGACGGTGTTTACGGAAAGGGAACGTGCCGGGCTACACGCTGACTGTCTTCTTTATGGGATCGATGGCAGCGCATGTTCTAAATATCAATCACCGTCTGCTTGCATTAGTGGTGCGATTGTGTTATCAAGCTAGCCTATCGTGCTATTCAAGGGGCTCTGCCCGGGTATGAGCTGTTCAATTTATGAACAGGTAATGGAGAATATTGTCAGAAGTGTGTGTGAGGGAGGGTTGGACAGGTGTAGTGTGTGTGAGGGTGTATAACGGTGAACATGTGTTACCCTGACCTTTTCAGTACAGTAATTCTTCCACACGGTGACCTTACATCAAATTACAAATGTTTGGGTCTTTTCAATGTCTCTGTATTGACTCGAAGAGCAGGCTTCAAATGATTTAGATGTGTGTGTCTGTGTTCGCAGCCCCATTGCCGCCACGCGTATGAAAGGGACGTCTGTTTGCAGAGAGCACCATTGATCTTCCTCTGATAAGAGTTCTTCCTCATCCCCCCCTTCTCTACCTCCTCCCTTGCACCCCCAATCTTATTAACCTGTCTCGTTGTCTGGGAATGCTTGGGATCTTTATCCAAACATTCCTTGCTGTCATCTCTTTTCCCTCAACCTGCATCTTCCGTGTGCTCCCTCCCTCGCCCCCCCTCCTCCCTCCACCCCCTCTCCTCCATACAGGCCTCTTATCAGATGCGCGCGGGTAGCAAAAACAAAGAGTGCCGCGCTTTCATTTTCGCCTCATTATTTTGTAATTTCACAACCCAATAACTTTGCCTCGTGCGCGTCCTCTCCGAAGAGAGAGATACGTCCCGCCTCGCTGATGCGTGGAGGCTGAAAGAGTAGAAAAGAAGAACAAAAGAGAAAAATGGAGAGAGATGAGTTGTGTGTGTTCCAGGTTGGAATGGGAGCTGTGGGGGTGAGGGGGGAGGGGGGAAAAGGCTCTTTTTAACTGGAGGGATGTGTCAGATCGCTTCTGCAGTCAGGGCCTATGATTTTGGCATGAAGGTCGAAAACAAATGCCTCTCTTCAGAGGTTTGTGTGTGTGCTTACGTCTCTACATATCCATATCAGCAGGCCCCTGTGGCCATGCACAGGTGTGTGTGTGCTTCCCTCTCTGTTGCCCAAGGAAAAAACTTGCATGATTTACATAATTGAGAGAGTTGGGAAGAGGTGAACGAGTAGAGCGAGGTGGGACCTGTGTCAAGCTCCTGGCTAACTCAACCACATTAGGCATCATGGCAAACAATGAGTCCTTGAGATTGTTTGTTTTGCATCGCACAATTCTCTGAAATGGTCTAAAATGTACAAAATCAGCCCATCCGGAGTTTCGGGCAATGCAAAGTGAACGCACCCAGAGTGTCCTCCTACAGAACAGACATTAGATACAAACCCAATTTTAAGCCTGATTCGTAAGTCCATTACCCACCTATAGACTGTACCTAGTCGACTGTACTCCCGTTAGTAACAAGATACTATACCTTGTCCACTGTGTCACCTTTAGTAACCTGTTACTACCGTATACCTAGTCCACTGTGTTACATTTAGTAACATGATACTATACCCAGCCCACTGTGTTACCTTTAGTAACATGATGCTATACTTAGTCCACTGTGAAACTATGCCTAGTCTACTGTGTTACTTTTAGTAACCTGATACTACTGTATACCTAGTCCACCATGTTACATTTAGTAACATGATATTATACCTAGTTCACTGTGTTACCTTTAGTAACCTGATACTACTGTATACCTAGTCCACTGTGTTACATTTAGTAACATGATACTATACCCAGCCCACTGTGTTACCTTTAGTAACATGATGCTATACTTAGTCCACTGTGAAACTATGCCTAGTCTACTGTGTTACTTTTAGTAACCTGATACTACCATATACCTAGTCCACTGTGTTACATTTAGTAACATGATACTATACCCAGCCCACTGTGTTACCTTTAGTAACATGATGCTATACTTAGTCCACTGTGAAACTATGCCTAGTCTACTGTGTTACTTTTAGTAACCTGATACTACTGTATACCTAGTCCACCATGTTACATTTAGTAACATGATATTATACCTAGTTCACTGTGTTACCTTTAGTAACCTGATACTACTGTATACCTAGTCCACCGTGTTACATTTAGTAACATGATACTATACCCAGCCCACTGTGTTACCTTTAGTAACATGATGCTGTTATTAGTCCACTGTGAAACTATGCCTAGTCTACTGTGTTACTTTTAGTAACATGACACTATACCTACAGTAGTCCACCCTACTCCCTTCACTAACATGATACTATACATAGTCCACTGTGTTACCTTTAGTAACCTGATACTACTGTATACCTAGTCAATCATGTTACATTTAGTAACATGATACTATTCCTAGTACACTGTACTCCTTTCACTAACATGATACTATACCTAGTCCACTGTGTTACCTTTAGTAACATGTTGCTATACCTAGTCCACTGTGAAACTATACCTACTCCCCTGTGCTCCGTTTAGTAACATGTTGCTATACCTAATCCACTGTGAAACTATACCTACTCCCCTGTGCTCCGTTTAGTAACATGTTGCTATACCTAGTCCACTGTGAAACTATACCTAGTCCCCTGTGCTCCCTTTAGTAACAAGATACTATACCTAGTCCACTGTGTTACCTTTAGTAACATGTTGCTATACCTAGTCCCCTGTACTCCCTTTAGTAACATGATACTATACCTAGTCCCCTGTGCTCCCTTTAGTAACGTGATACTATACCTCGTCCACTGTGCTCCCTTTAGCAACAACATACTATAGTCCACTGTGTTACCTTTAGTAACATGATGCTATACTTAGTCCATTGTGAAACTATACCTAGCCCACTGTGTTACCTTTAGTAACATGTTGCTATACCTACTCCACTGTACTCCATTTAGTAACAAGATACTATACCTAGTCCACTGTGTTACCTTTAGTAACATGTTGCTATACCCAGTCCCCTGTGCTCCCTTTAGGAACATTATACTGTACCTAGTCCACTGTACTCCCTTTAGTAACATGATACTATACCTAGTCCACTGTGTTACCTTTAGTAACATGATACTATAAATGGAAGTGTAGGGATAAGTATACAATGGGTCTATACAGGAGCAGGTGTAACCATAGTGCTTATGTTCTTTGGTGGGTTGGGGATGCAGGGATTGGCAGAATACTCTCTCTCGTTTGTGTACTTCTCTTCTACACAAAGGACTGTGTGTCCGTGTGTGTGTGTTGGGAGATCTATAATAAGAGGCCTGTTTGTCCTACTCCATTGTATGCATCTGTCCCATCGTAGTTTGTGCCTGTGACAGTCATATTTAATTTGGAGTTTGTGCCCCGGTATGAAAGCCAAACGGAACAGACTGCCGCTGTGACGGTGCGCCCGAGAGGAGTTTATTGAAAAGTGTGGGCACTCAGCCAAATCTGTCTTCGCTCTTTCATCTCCAAACAGAGGAGGAAGAAAGGGAAAGGAAGAGGAAAGGAGAGGGAGAATAGAGGAGGGAGAATAGAGGAGGTAGATTGGATGTTTTGGCTCTGAACCATTGTATTCCCCAAACAAGAAGACACACTTCCTAATTTTGAACTTCCGTCATTACTATCACCATCACCACTACCTCCATCATCACTACAACCATCACTACTAATACTACTACTATCATCATCACTACTACTACTAATACTACTACTATCACCATCACCACTACCTCCATCATCACTACAACCATCACTACTAATACTACTACTATCATCATCACTACTACTACTAATACTACTACTATCACTATCACTACTACTACTACCACTAATACTACTACTATCACCATCACTACTAATACTACTACTATCATCATCACTACTACTACTAATACTACTACTATCACCATCACCACTACCTCCATCATCACTACAACCATCACTACTAATACTACTACTATCATCATCACTACTACCACTAATACTACTACTATCACCATCACCACTACCTCCATCATCACTACAACCATCACTACTAATACTACTACTATCATCATCACTACTACTACTAATACTACTACTATCACCATCACCACTACCTCCATCATCACTACAACCATCACTACTAATACTACTACTATCATCATCACTACTACCACTAATACTACTACTATCACCATCACCACTACCTCCATCATCACTACAACCATCACTACTAATACTACTACTATCATCATCACTACTACTACTAATACTACTACTATCACCATCACCACTACCTCCATCATCACTACAACCATCACTACTAATACTACTACTATCATCATCACTACTACCACTAATACTACTACTATCACCATCACTACTACTACTATTACTACTACTACCGTCACCATCACTAGTTCTACTACTACTTCTACTACCATCACCATCACTACTTCTACTACTACTTCTACTACCACTACTACCATCTCCATCATTACTATCACTTCTACTACCATCTCCGTCATTACTATCACTTTTACTACCATCTCCGTCATTACTATCACTTCTACTACCATCTCCGTCATTACTAACACTTCTACTACTATCACCGTCATTAATATCACTTCTAATACCATCTCCGTCATTACTATCACTTCTACTACTATCACCGTCATTACTATCACTTCTACTACTATCACCGTCATTACTATCACTTCTACTACCATCTCCGTCATTACTATCACTTTTACTACCATCTCCGTCATTACTATCACTTCTACTACCATCTCCGTCATTACTAACACTTCTACTACTATCACCGTCATTAATATCACTTCTAATACCATCTCCGTCATTACTATCACTTCTACTACTATCACCGTCATTACTATCCCTTCTAATACCATCTCCGTCATTACTATCACTTCTACTACTATCACCGTCATTACTATCACTTCTACTACCATCTCCGTCATTATTATCACAACTACAACTAACGAGCAGTATGGCTGGTGGCATTGTCATGCTGGAGGGTCATGTCAGGATGAGCCTGCGGGAAGGGTACCACATGAGGGAGGAGGATGTCTTCCCTGTAACGGACAGCGTTGAGATTGCCTGCAATAACAACAAGCTCAGTCTGATGATGCTGTGACACACCGCCCCCAGACCATGACGGACCCTGCACCTCCAAATTGATCCTGCTCCAGAGTACAGGCCCCGGTGTAACACTCATTCCTTCGACGATAAACGCAAATCCGACCATCACCCAGTTGAGACAAAACCGCGACTTGTCAGAGAAGAGCACTTTTTGCCAGTCCTGTCTGGTCCAGCGATGGTGGGTTTGTCCCCATAGGCGACGTTGTTGCTGGTGAGGTCCTGCCTTACAACAGGCCTATCAGTCCAGCCTCTCTCAGCCTATTGCGGACAGTCTGAGCACTGAGCACTACTATCACCGTCGCCACTACGACTACTATCACCGTCACCACTACGACTACTATCACCGTCACCACTACGACTGCTATCACCGTCACCACTACGACTGCTATCACCGTCACCACTACGACTACTATCACCGTCACCACTACGACTGCTATCACCGTCACCACTACGACTGCTATCACCGTCACCACTACGACTGCTATCACCGTCACCACTACGACTGCTATCACCGTCACCACTATGACTGCTATCACCGTCACCACTACGACTGCTAACACCGTCACCACTTCGACTGCAATCACCGTCACCGCCACGACTGCTATCACCGTCACTGCTACGACTGCTATCACCGTCACCGCTACGACTGCTATCACCGTCACCACCACGACTGCTATCACCGTCACCACCACGACTGCTATCACCGTCACCACCACGACTGCTATCACCGTCACCACCACGACTGCTATCACCGTCACCATCATTACTACTACAACTACTACTACTACTACTACTACTACTACTACGACAATCACCATCAATACTACTACTATCCCCATCACCACTAAAACTACTGCTACTAATACTAGCACCATAACTACTACTACCAATCCCATCACCACAACTACTATCGCCATTACTACTATTACTACTACTACTATTCCAAATCACCACTACTATTTCTACTACTACTACTTTCACCATGACTAATATTATTTCTACTACTATCAATCACAACTACTACTATTACTACTACCATTACTTCAAATACAACTACTACGATTCACATTACCACTACTACTTTCACCATCACTACTGCTATCACCACCATCCCGACTACGAGTACTATCCCCATAACCACTACTACTGCTCTTACCATCACCACTACTATTTCTACTTCTACTAATTTCCCTATCACTAATACTATTTCTATTCATCCTACTATCACCATCACCACTACTACTGCCACAATTACTACCAATACCACTACTACAATCACCATTACCACTTCTATTATCACCATCACTACTACGATCACTGTCACCACTACTACTATAACCACCACTCCATTCACTAATACTATCACCATCACTACTACTATTTCCACTACTACTACTTTCACCATCACTAAAACTATTTCTACTACTATCGCCTTTACCACAAATAAGACTACTACTATTCACATGACCACTACGACTAACACCATCACTAATGCATCACCTCCACCACTACCATTACTACTACAACTACAACTATCCCCATTACTACTACTAATAATATCACCATTGCTACTACTACTATCACCATTACTAATACTACTACTAATTTCACCATTACTACTACTACTATAACCATTACTACTACTACTATCACCATTACAAATACTACTACTACTACTATAACCATTACTACTACCACTTTCACCACCACTAATACTAATATCACCATTACTACTACTACTATTACTAATACTACTATCACCATTACTGCAACTACTATCACCATTACTGCTACTACTATCACCATTACTACTACTACTATCATCATTACTACTACTACTACTACTATTACTACTACTACTACAACTGCTATCACCATTACTACTACTACTACTATTACTACTACTACTATCACCATTACTGCTACTACTATCACCATTACTGCCACTACTATCACCATTAGTGCTACTACTTTCACCATTAGTGCTACTACTATCACCATTACTGCTACTACTACTACTACTACTACTACTACCACTACAACAACTACTTTTACCATTGCAACTACTACTACTATCACCATTACTAATACTACTAATAATTTCACCATTACTACTACTACTATAACCATTACTACTACTACTATCACCATTACAACTACTACTACTACTACTACTATAACCATTACTACTACCACTTTCACCACCACTAATACTAATATCACCATTACTACTACTACTATTACAAATACTACTATCACCATTACTGCAACTACTATCACCATTACTGCTACTACTATCACCATTACTACTACTACTATCATCATTACTACTACTACTACTACTACTATTACTACTACTACTACAACTGCTATCACCATTACTACTACTACTACTATTACTACTACTACTATCACCATTACTGCTACTACTATCACCATTACTGCCACTACTATCACCATTAGTGCTACTACTTTCACCATTAGTGCTACTACTATCACCATTACTGCTACTACTACTACTACTACTACTACTACTACCACTACAACAACTACTTTTACCATTGCAACTACTGCTACTATCACCATTACTAATACTACTACTAATTTCACCATTACTACTACTACTATAACCATTACTACTACTACTATCACCATTACAACTACTACTACTACTACTACTATAACCATTACTACTACCACTTTCACCACCACTAATACTAATATCACCATTACTACTACTACTATTACTAATACTACTATCACCATTACTGCAACTACTATCACCATTACTGCTACTACTATCACCATTACTACTACTACTATCATCCTTACTACTACTACTACTACTATTACTACTACTACTACAACTGCTATCACCATTACTACTACTACTACTATTACTACTACTACTATCACCATTACTGCTACTACTATCACCATTACTGCCACTACTATCACCATTAGTGCTACTACTTTCACCATTAGTGCTACTACTATCACCATTACTGCTACTACTACTACTACTACTACTACTACTACTACTACTACTAATACTACTACTACTACAACAACTACTTTTACCATTGCAACTACTACTACTATCACCATTACTACTACTACTACTACTATCACCATTACTACTACTACTACTACTACTACTACTACTACTACTATCACCATTACTGCAACTACTATCACCATTAGTGCTACTACTATCACCATTACTACTACTACTATCACCATTACTACTACTACTACTATCACCATTACTATTACTATCACCATCACATTTACTACTACTACTATCACCATTAAAACGACTACTATCACCATCACTACTACTACTATCACCACCACTACTACTACTATCACCATCACCATTGCTACTACTACTATCATCATTACTACTACTACTACTACTATCACCAATACTACTACTACTACTACAATCACCATTACTATTACTACTACAACAATCACCATTACTAGTACTACTACTACTACTATCACTATTACTACTACTACTACTATCACCATTAATGCTACTACTATCACCATTACTGCTACTACTATCACCATTACTGCTACTACTACTACTATCACCATTACTACTACTACTATCACCATTACTACTAATACTACTGTCATCATTACTACTACTATCACCATTACTACTACTACTATCAATATTACTACTACTACTACTATCTCCATTACTACTACTACTATCACCATTACTACTACTACTACTTTCACCATTACTACTACTACTACTACTACAATCACCATTACTGCTACTACTATCATCATTACTGCTACTACTATCACCATTAGTGTTACTACTACGACTACAATCACCATTACTGCTACTACTATCACCATTACTGCTACTACTATCACCATTACTGCTACTACTACTACTAATATGTCCATTACAACTTCTACTACTATCACCATTACTACTACTACTACTACTACTACTACTACTAATATAATCATTACTGCTACTGCTACTACTACTACTAATAATAATAAAAATATCAACATTACTACTACTAATATCAACATTACTACTACTACTATCACCATTACTACTACTCCTATCACCAATACTACTACTACTACAATCACCATTACTACTACTACTACTACTACTACTATCACAATTACTACTGCTACTATCACCATTACTAGTACTATCATCATTACTGCTACTATCACCATTACTAATACTACTACTATCAATATTACTACTACAACTATCACCATTACTACTACTACTATCGTCATTACTACTACTATCAACATTACTACTACTACTACTTTCAATATTGCTACTACTACTATCACCATTACTACTACTACTATCATCATTACTACTACTATCACCATTACTACCACTACTACTTTCAATATTACTACTACTACTATCACCATTACTACTACTACTATCACCATTGCTACTACTACTACATCAATCACCATTACTGCTACTACTATCACCTTTAGTGCTACTACTGTCACCATTACTGCTACTACTACTACTACTAATATCACCATTACTACTGCTACTATCACCATTACAACTACTACTATCACCATTACTGCTAGTACTACAACTACTACTACAAATATCACCATTACTGCTACTGCTACTACTACTACTACTACTATCACCATTACTACTACTACTATCACCATTACTACTAGTCCTATCACCAATACTACTGCTACTACAATCACCATTACTACGACTACTACTACTACTACTACTATCACCATTACTATTACTACTATCACCACTACTACTATTATCACCATTACTACGACTATCACCATTACTACTACTATCACCATTACTACTACTACTATCACCAATACTACTACTACAATCACCATTACTGCTACTACTACTACAATCACCATTACTACTACTACTACTACTATCACATTACTACTACTACTACTATCACCACTACTACTACTACTACTACTACTACTACTAACACCATTACTACTACTATCACCATTACTACTTCTGCTACTATCACCATTACTACTGGTACTACTATCACCATTACTACTGCTACTACTATCACCATTACTACTGCTACTACTATCACCATTACTACTACTACTACTACTACTACTACTACTTCTATCACCATTACTACTACTACTACTACTACTACTATCACTGTTACTACTACTACTACTACTACTATCATCATTACTACTACTACTACTATCACCATTACTACTACTACTACCACTACTACTACTATCAACACTACTACTACTACTACCACTACTACTACTACTACTACTACTATCACCATTACTACTACTACCATCACCATTACTACTACTACTGCTATCACCATTACTATTACTACTACTACTACTACTACTATCACCACTGCTACTACTACCACTACTATTATCACCATTACTAGTACTACTTAGTCTATCACCATTACTACTACTATTACTATCACCATTGCTACTACTACTACTATCACTACTACTACTACTATCACCACTACTACTACTATCACCACTACTACTACTACTACTATTATCACCACTACTACTATCACCATTAATATTCTTATCTGACTTGCCTAGTTAAATTAAAATAAATACTAGTACTAATACTATCACCATCACCACCACTACTAGTACTACTGTAACCATTACTACTACTACCAGCCCCATCCCCACTATTACTATCACCATTACTACTACTACTACTACTACTACTACTTCTATCACCATTACTACTACTACTACTACTACTACTATCACTGTTACTACTACTACTACTACTACTATCATCATTACTACTACTACTACTATCACCATTACTACTACTACTACCACTACTACTACTATCAACACTACTACTACTACTACCACTACTACTACTACTACTACTACTATCACCATTACTACTACTACCATCACCATTACTACTACTACTGCTATCACCATTACTATTACTACTACTACTACTACTACTATCACCACTGCTACTACTACCACTACTATTATCACCATTACTAGTACTACTTATTCTATCACCATTACTACTACTATTACTATCACCATTGCTACTACTACTACTATCACTACTACTACTATCACCACTACTACTACTATCACCACTACTACTACTACTACTATTATCACCACTACTACTATCACCATTAATATTCTTATCTGACTTGCCTAGTTAAATTAAAATAAATACTAGTACTAATACTATCACCATCACCACCACTACTAGTACTACTGTAACCATTACTACTACTACTAGCCCCATCCCCACTATTACTATCACCATTACTACTACTACTACTACTACTACTACTACAATCTCTACTACTATCACCACCATAAATACTACTTTCACCATTACTACTGCTAATGCTACTTCTACTACTACTACCATTACTTCTATCACCATCACTACTTCTACCACTACTACTATCATCATTAGTACTAGTACTACTACTATCATCACCACTACTACTACTACTATCACCATCTCTACTACTACTACTACTCTCACAATCACTAATACTACTAAAACTACCACCATTACTGTTGCTGCTGCTTCTGCTACTATTATCACCATCTCTACTTCTGCTACTACTACTACTACTACTACTATCACGATATTTACTACTACTGCTATCACCATAATTGCTGCTGCTGTTACAACTACTATCACCATCGCCACTACTAATACTGCTACTACTGCCACCATCTCTACTATTACTACTGCTACTACTACTACTACTACTATCACCATCTCTTCTACTACTATCACCATCTCTACAACTACTACTATCACTACTACTACTATTTTCACCATTACTACTGCTGCTTCTACTACTACTACTATCACCATCTCTACTACTACTACTACTATTACTATCACCATCTCTACTACTACTACTACTATCACCATCACTATAACCATCACCATTAATATTGCTGCTGCTACTGTAACCGATGTGAAATGACTAGTTAGTTAGCGGTGGTGCGCGCTAATAGCGTTTCATTCAGGTGACGTCACTCGCTCTGAGACCTGAAGTAGTAGTTCCCCTTGCTCTGCGAGGGCCGTGGCTTTTGTGGCACGATGGGTAACGATGCTTCGAGGGTGACTGTTGTCTGTGTGCAGAGGGTCCCTGGTTCGAGCCCAGGTAGGGGCGAGGAGAGGGACGGAAGCTATACTGTTACACTACTACTACTACTGCTTTCACCATCTCTACTATCACTATCACTACTACTGCTAGTACTACGACTACTTTCACCATCACTGCTACTACTATTATGACTACTACTACTATCACCATCTCTACTACTACTTTCACCATTACTACTGCTGCTTCTGCTACTACTACTACGATTACCATCTCTGCTTCTGCTACTACTATCACCATCACTGCTACTACTACTATCACCATCTCTACTACTACTACTACTGCTACTACTACTACTATCACCATTTCTTCTACTGCTACTACTACTACTATCACCATCTCTACTACTGCTACTACTGCTACTATCGCCATCTCTACTGCTACTACTACTACTACTATCACCATCTCTACTGCTACTACTACTACTACTATCACCATCTCTACTACTACTACTATCACCATCTCTACTGCTACTACTATCACCATCTCTACTACTACTACTACTGCTACTACTACTACTACTATCACCATCTCTACTACTGCTACTACTACTACTATCACCATCTCTACTGCTACTACTACTACTACTATCACCATCTCTACTACTACTACTATCACCATCTCTACTGCTGCTACTAATATCAACATCATCTCTACTACTGCTACTACTATCACCATCTATATTACTCCTACTACTATCAACATCTCTACTACTACTACTACTATCACTATCCCCACTGCTACTACTATCACCATCTCTACTGCTACTCCTACTACTATCACCATCTCTACTGCTACTACTACTACTATCACCATCTCTACTGCTACTACTACTACTATCACCATCCTTACTACTACTACTATCACCATCTCTACTACTATTTTCACCATTACTACTGCTGCTTCTGCTACTACTACTATCACCATCTCTACTGCTACTACTACTACTATCACCATCTCTACTGCTACTACTACTTCTATCACCATCTCTACTACTACTACTATCACCATCTCTACTACTCTTTTCACCATTACTACTGCTGCTTCTGCTACTACTACTATCACCATCTCTACTACTACTAGTACTACTACTACTACTACTACTACTACTACTACTACTATCACCATCTCTACTACTACTACTACTACTATCACCATCACTACTACTACTACTATCACCATCACTACTACTATCACCATCTCTACTACTACTACTACTATAACCATCACTACAACCATCACCATTAATATTGCTGCTGCTACTACTACTACTGCTTTCACCATCTCTACTTCTACTATCACTATCACTACTACTGCTAGTACTATGACTACTTTCACCATCACTGCTACTACCACTACTACTACTACTACTACTATACTACTACTTCTACTTTCACTAGTACTACCACTATCACCATTACTACTGCTGCTGCTGCTGCTACTACTACTACTACTACTACTACTACTACTATCACTGTCTCTACTATCACCATCTCTACTGCTGCTACCACTACTATCACTAGTACTACTACTATTACTACTACTGTCACCATCACTACTGCTGCTGCTGCTACTACTACTACTACTACTACTACTACTACTACGACTACTAATATCACCAACTATGTTACTTATACTGCTCCTGCCATTACTACTACCACTACTACTATCACCATCTCTACTACTATCACCATCACTACCACTATCACCATCTCTACTGCTACTACTGCTACTACTCCCACTGCGATCACCATCTCTATTTCTACTACTATCACCATCACTACTACTGCTACTACTCCAACTACTATCACCATCACTGCTACTACTACTATTACTACTTTCACTAGTACTACTACTATCACCATTGCTGCTGCTACTACTATCACCATCCTTACTACTACTACTTTCACCATCTCTACTACTACTTCTACTATCACCATCACTACTGCTGCTACTACTACTTTCACCATCCCTGCTACTGCTGCTGCTACTACTACTACGACTACTACTACAACTACTAATATCACCAACTCTACTACTACTACTAGTACTACTACCACTACTACTATCACCATCTCTACTGCTGCTACCACTACTATCACTAGTACTACTACTATCACTACTACTATCACCATCCCTACTGCTGCTACTACTACTTTTCACATCCCTACTGCTGCTTCTACTACTGCTGCTTCTAATACAGCAGCTTCTCCTACTGCTGCTGCTGCTGCTGCTGCTACTACTACTACTACTACTCCCACTACCACTACTATCACCATCTCTACTGCTGCTGCTACTACTGTCACCATCACTACTACTGCTCTGCTGCTACTTCTACTAGACTACAAGCTACTTCCATTGGTGATGTGGTGCAGTGTTATTCTAGTGTAACATTGGGTGTTCTCAGGCCTGGTTGACAGCCTCTCCTCTCTCCCTATCAACATCACACGATCATGAATAAATCCATTAGCCCCAGCGCTCTTTTCCTTCTTAGTTTTTTTCTACCTTCGTCCATGTTCATCCCTCTCTTTCCACTCATTCAAACATCCCTTTCGAAGACGCCGGCTAAAAACTCTCCACCGCCGAGAAATGAATTCCCTCTAGACTTTTCATGGGCCCGGCGTCAGAACTCTACGCCAAACATATAATTTTTGTTTCTTCTGGGGGTTTTTTTCCACCTGGCTTCCTGTTATATAAACAAGCAGACTAATACCTGTGTTACATGTCTCATAGATTTAAGTGAGGAGGTGGCACCACCTCAACATACAATTACATGCTCAGGATTGAAGGAAAAGAGGGAGAGAAAGAGAATGGGAGGAGTGAGAGAAAGAAGAGCATATTACGATAGAAGAAACACACTGAAAACATAAGAGGGGGAAAAAAGCAAGGATGGAAGTAGAAAAAGAGGTGAGGGTGATTGAGACCGGGAACGAGATGGTGTCTTTAGTTATAATTATGGTGCGCCCCTGTTCCCTATGGTCAAGAGAAAGGGTGTGCCCCTATGGTCAAGAGAGAGCGTGCGCCCCTATTCCCTATGGTCAAAAGGAGGGAGTATGTAGGGACGCAGGTAGAGAGATCCCCTACACACAAGCCATTTGTAAACTAAAAGCTGAAGTTGATGAAGATGTGGGAGAAATGTGTGTGTATCTTTGCCCTATTATACAGGCCTTGAGCCTCTAGGACTTAATTTGCTCTATTATCCTCTCTGGGAAATGTGGGATGCTAGCGTCCCACCCTGCCAACAGCCAGTGAAATAGCAGAGCGCCAAATTCAAAACAACAAAAATCTCATAATTCAAATTTCTCACACATACACCATTTTAAAAATAGACTTCTCGTTAATCCAACCACAGTGTCCGATTTCAAAAAGGCTTTACGGCGAAAGCATAGCATTAGATTATGTTAGGACAGCACCTAAACAAGAAAAACCACACAGCCATTTTCCAAGCAAGGAGAGGTGTCACAAAAACCAGAAATACAGCTAAAAGGAATCACTAACCTTTGATGATCTTCATCAGATGGCACTCATAGGACTTCATGTTACACAATACATGTATGTTTTGCTCGATAAAGTTCATATTTATATCCAAAAACCCCATTTTACATTAAAGTGTAATGTTCAGAAATGTTTTGCATCCAAAACCTCCGGTGAATGAGCACATCAATTTACAGAAATACTCATCATAAACTTCGATAAAAGATACAAGTGTTATGCACAGAATTATAGATAAACTTTTCCTTAATGCAACCGCGGTGTCAGATTTCAAAAAAGCTTTACAGCGAAAGCAAACTTTGCAATAATCTGAGTACAGTGCTCAGACATCAAAACAAGCCATACAGATACCCGCCATGTTGTGGAGTCAACAGAAGTCAGATATAGCATTATAAATATTCACTTACCTTTGATGATCTTCATCGGAATACACTCCCAGGAATCCCAGTTCCACAATAAATGTTTGTTTTGTTCGATAAAGTTAATCTTTATGTCCAAATACCTCCATTTTGTTTGTGCGTTTAGTCCAGCACTCCAAATTCACTAAGCGCGCGAGTTTATTCCAGACGAAAAGTCAAAATAGTTCCATTACAGTTCGTAGAAACATGTCAAACGATGTATAGAATCAATCTTTAGGATGTTTTTATCATAAATATTCAATAATATTCTAACCGGACAATTCCTTTGTCTTTAGAATTGAAAGGAAAGGCAGCTTGCTCTCACGGCTGGGCGCATGATTGAGCTCATGCCAATTTTCCAGACACCTGACTGAAAGCTCTTATTCTCTCCCCATTCACAGTAGAAGCCTGAAACAACGTTCTAAAGACTGTTGACATCTAGTGGAAGCCTTAGGAAGTGCAATATGACCCCACAGACACGGTATATTGGATAGGCAATCACTTGAAAAACTACAAACCTCAGATTTCACACTTCCTGGTTGGATTTCTTCTCAGGTTTTTGCCTGCCATATGAGTTCTGTTATACTCACAGACATCATTCAAAGAGTTTTAGAAACTTCAGAGTGTTTTATATCCAAATCTATGCATATTCTAGATTTTGGGCCTGAGTAGCAGGAATTTTACTTTGGGCATGCTTTTCATCCAAGCTACTCAATACTGCCCCCCTTTCCTAGAGAAGTTATACAGGAGTTGAGCCTCTAGGACTTCGTACAGTGTTTCTTCTTCTCTGGTACACACATACACACAAGCTACAGATCCCAAATGACATTGAGCTTGTGACTAATAGTTGTGTAGAGCGATTCCATGGATTGTGCTCGTGGCCTTTCAGGCCTTTCATGACGTAATCCACAATTGTTACTGAATTGGACTGTAATAATAGTTGTGTCTTTCATGGCAAAGAAGCCAGTGTGCTCTTGGGGTATGTACGTTTGAGTATAGAGCACATACCTGTTTTGCATTTCCTGTCTTTGTGTGTGTGTGCGCACACCTTTGGATGATACCACAGATAAGGGATCAGGATGCAGAGCCCAAGGCCTCATGTAGCCCTGCAGACAGCCTTATCATCCCCAACAACACACACACACACACGGATGGAAATATTCCAGGTAAGCTTGCAGCGCGAGAGAGAATCGATAGCAGATCTTTGTCTGTGGCCCGAGCGGGAAGGTGTGCTTGTACAGTATATTTTTGGAAACATTGTCTCAGTTTTCATTGGCGCATTCTTCATCATTTGGCTGTCTTTTTAGGCCATGTCACAGCTGTGAAGGATTCTAATGAGGGAGGGGGTGAGTGGGCTGGGGCTGTATCAACATAACCTTGAGAATTAGCCAGAGATAGGAGGAGAGAGGTATAGGCCTTTGGCCTAAAGAGCAGGAACCTGGATTTCACCAAAGAAATCAGAAATACAGACATTGTCATCCTACAAGAAACATGGTATAGAGGAGATGCAGGGGCGAAAATCTGATATCAACTTTGGAGGGGACAATTACATGACATTTTCTCAAGAGCAATTCCTGAGGGGGACACCAAAAGTAGTGCTGTAACACATAGCCTACATTGTAATAGGGTAAATGTATATTGAGGAACCAAAGACATAAGGTGTTTGCCGTACTCCTAACTACCGGTACCCAAAACTACACAACCAATCACAACAGCAATACCATTGCCTTTAACAAATCTTAGTTCAGTCACCAGTTTAAGTTGAGAGTGGGGGTATCCATGGCATTTTCCAATTATGTTCCTATTTTACAAGTTAAAAAAATGGAGAACCTTTCATAATGTTGCCAAACAAAGACTCAACAAACTTACCTGAGACTCCCTGTCTCTGCCAGTCTGCCCCTGCATATCTGTCCCCAACTCTGCTGTCTGTGTGCCATCTGTTGCCTGCTCTGCCTAATGACATCATTGTGAAACATTTCCATTAGAATTTCATTTCTTTCTTATGAACATTTTATCAACTAGTCTGAGATATTAGGCTACTAGGGTTCTTACTTTGCGTTTTGGTGTACTCTGATGTCCGTCTTTTATTTTTCTGCCATTTTTCTACCTGGCTGGCTGGCTACACACACAGCGTGTAGGTTATTTACAGTAGGAGATGGGCTTCTATCATCTTATCTTTTATCATTCTATTTGGGCTTCGATCTAAAAGGTAGCTAGCAAATGTAAAAACGGATTAAAATGACAAGAGTTGACAGCTGAATGAGTTCACCATTTACACAACATATGCTGCAACCTTTTGTAATTTTAATAGTTTGTTTCATATTGGATGGCTTCCAACAATAGCTGAATTTGCAAAGCTAGCGAGCACCAATTCCGTTTCAGTGGTGTTTGCTATAATCTTTGCTACCCAGGTTAAATAAAGGTGAAATAAAATAAATAAATAAAAGTTCCCTTGCGACAATTTAGCTTTTGCAACGAGACCATTAAATATATTTAAGACAATGGTAGAAGAGAGTGTAGTTCTGTTCAGTTTGGACTCCAGTTTATCGCTAACCTTATCACAGGGACTTTGAAGCACTAACTTACATCATCTGCATGCTGATCTTGGAATAAATTGACGATAGCAAAGATTTCATCTTTGACGAGGCCACATAAATGGAATAGGTACTAGCTAGCTTAATAGTTCATATTTGCGCGCTAGGTCTGCATATTCAGCTAGTGTGTGTGCGCGATTGACTGGATTAACCTCACGTCAGTTACGTTCATTGAGTGCCTTTCAGACAGTGGATACGACCCCTCTGTTACCTTGCCAACTAAGGAACTGGCAGTGGATCAAACCATTGTGAGGCAAAGGGTGGGGGGGTCGCAATCTTTTGAAACTTAAAAACGAGCTATTAAGTGTCTATAATCAGCACAATTGCTTTCATTGCGTATTATTAATATTATATAAATGACATAGTTATGTTTCAGTGATATATTGGGGGGGACAAATCATATTTTTCCCCCCGGGATTTCCGCCCCTGAGGAGATGGACCCACTGGTTGCCCCCTTGGTTACAGAGAGCTGGTAGTCCCATCCACCAAACTACCAGGTGTGAAACAAGGAAGGGAGTCAGGGGGTATGCTAATTTGTTATAGAGCAGACTTAACTCACTCTATTAAATTAATCAAAACAGGAACATTTTGGCTAGAAATTCAAAAGGAAATTATCTCAACAGAGAAAAATGTCCTCCTGTGTGCTACCTAAACCCCCCACTAGAATTCCCATATTTCCAGGCCCAGGGACATGTGCTAGTCTGTGTCGACCTAAATGCCAGAACTGGACAAGAACCTGAAACCCTCAGCACACAGGGGGACAAACACGTACCTGGAGATGACAGCATTCCCTCCCCCATATTCCCCCCTAGGTACAACTATGACAACATAACCAACAAAAACGGGTCAAAACTCCTGCTGCTCTGTCGCATGCTGGGTACAGTGAGGGAAAAAAGTATTTGATCCCCTGCTGATTTTGTGTGTTTGCCCACTGACAACGAAATGATCAGTCTATAATTTTAATGGTAGGTTTATTTGAACAGTGAGAGACAGAATAACAACAAAAAAATCCAGAAAAACGAATGTCAAAAATGTTATAAAATGATTTTCATTTTAATGAGGGAAATAAGTATTTGACCCCTCTGCAAAACATGACTTAGTACTTGGTGGCAAAACCCTTGTTGGTAATCACAGAGGTCAGACGTTTCTTGTAGTTGGCCACCAGGTTTGCACACATCTCAGGAGGGATTTTGTCCCACTCCGCTTTGCAGATCTTCTCCAAGTCATTAAGGTTTCGAGGCTGACGTTTGGCAACTCGAACCTTCAGCTCCCTCCACAGATTTTCTATGGGATTAAGGTCTGGAGACTGGCTAGGCCACTCCAGGACCTTAATGTGCTTCTTCTTGAGCCACTCCTTTGTTGCCTTGGCCGTGTGTTTTAGGTCATTGTCATGCTGGAATTGGACCCATTTTCAATGCCCTGGCTGAGGGAAGGAGGTTCTCACCCAAGATTTTATGGTACATGGCCCCGTCCATCGTCCCTTTGATGCGGTGAAGTTGTCCTGTCCCCTTAGCAGAAAAACACCCCCAAAGCATAATGTTTCCAACTCCATGTTTGACGGTGGGGATGTTGTTCTTAGGGTCATAGGCAGCATTCCTCCTCTTCCAAACATGGCGAGTTGAGTTGATGCCAAAGAGCTCCATTTTGGTCTCATCTGACCACAACACTTTCACCCAGTTGTCCTCTGAATCATTCAGATGTTCATTGGCAAACTTCAGACGGGCATGTATATGTGCTTTTTTGAGCAGGGGGACCTTGCGGGCGCTGCAGGATTTCAGTCCTTCACGGCGTAGTGTGTTACCAATTGTTTTCTTGGTGACTATGGTCCCAGCTGCCTTGAGATCATTGACAAGATCCTCCCGCGTAGTTCTGGGCTGATTCCTCACCGTTCTCATGATCATTGCAACTCCACGAGGTGAGATCTTGCATGGAGCCCCAGGCCGAGGGATATTGACAGTTCTTTTGTGTTTCTTCCATTTGCGAATAATCGCACCAACTGTTGTCACCTTCTCACCAAGCTGCTTGGCGATGGTCTTGTAGCCCATTCCAGCCTTGTGTAGGCCTACAATCTTGTCCCTGACATCCTTGGAGAGCTCTTTGGTCTTGGCCATGGTGGAGAGTTTGGAATCTGATTAATTGATTGCTTCTGTGGACAGGTGTCTTTTATACAGGTAACAAGGTGAGATTAGGAGCACTCCCTTTAAGAGTGTGCTCCTAATCTCAGCTCGTTAACTGTATAAAAGACACCTGGGAGCCAGAAATCTTTCTGATTGAGAGGGGGTCAAATACTTATTTCCCTTATTAAAATGAAAATCAATTTATAACATTTTTGACATTCGTTTTTCTGGATTTTTTTGTTGTTATTCTGTCTCTCACTGTTCAAATAAACCTACCATTAAAATTAAAGACTGATCATTTCTTTGTCAGTGGGCAAACGTACAAAATCAGCAGGCGATCAAATACTTTTTTCCCTCACTGTACATGTCCTAACCGACTTGCCAAAACTATAGCTTGTTATTAACAAGAAATGTGTGGAGTGGTTGAAAAACGAGTTTTAATTGTCTCCAACCTAAGTGTATGTTAACTTCCGACTTCAACTGTATATCAAGAAATTGGCGAGGGCACTAGAACAGTCTGCAGCACCCGGCCTTACCCTACTAGAATCTGAAGTGAAATGTCTACTGTTTGCTGATGTCTGGTGTTTCTGTCCCCAACCAAGGAGGGCATACAGCAGCACCTAGATTTTCTGCAGAGATGCTGTCAGACCTGGGCCTTGACAGTAAATCTCAGTAAGACAAAAATGATGGTGTTCCAAAAAAGGTTGTTTGTGAGGTCTGGGGTCTGAAAAAATATCCTCTGTGTACTTTGCAAAAAATATCCTCCATGTACAACGTAGAACACCAAATAATTAATGCAGAGCAGAATTAGGCCGATACCCGCTAATTATCAAAATCCAGAAAAGAGTAGTTAAATTCTACGACCACCTAAACGGAAGCGATTCCCAAACCTTCCATTTCAAAGCCATCACCTACAGAGAGATGAACCTGGAGAAGAACTCCCTAAGCAAGCTGGTCCTGGGGATCTGCTCACAAACACAAACAGACCCACAGAGCCCCAGGAGAGCAACACAATTAGACCCAACCAAATCATGAGAAAACAAAAAGATAATTACTTGACACATTGGAAAGAATTAACAAAAAACGGAGCAAACTGGAATGCTATTTGGTCCTAAACAGAGAGTACACTGTGACTGACCCATATTTAAGGAACACTTTGTCTATGTACAGACTCCGTGAACATAGCCTTGCTTTTGAGCACGGGCCGCCATAGGCAGACCTGGCTCTCAAGAGAAGACAGGCTATGTGCATACTGCCCACAAAAGTAGGTGGAAACTGAGCTGCACTTCCTAACCTCCTAACAATTATACGACCATATTAGAGTCACATATGTCCCTCAGAATTACACAGATCCATAAATAATTCCAAAACAAACCCAATTTTGATAAACTCATATCTACTGGGTGCCATCACAGCAGCAAGATGTGTGACCTGTTGCCACAAGGAAAGGGCAACCAGTGAAGAACAAACACCATTGTAAATACAACACATATTTACATTTATGGTTTTTACTTTAACTACTTGCCCATAATATGACATTTGAAATGTCTTTTTGGAACTTTTGTGAGTAATGTTTACTGTTCATTTTTGTTTATTTCACTTTTGTTTTATTATCTACTTCACTTGCTTTGGCAATGTTAACATATGTTTCCCATGCCAATAAAGCCCTTAAATTGAATTGAATTGATAGGAGAGAGGAGGAGAGAGAGAGGAGGAGGGGCTGGAGAGGAGTAGAGAAGAGATGGGAGATGAGAAAGAATAGTTAAAAGGGAGGGGAGAAGAGGAGGAAAGAGTGGCTAGGGAGGAAAAATGATGATGGAAAGAAGACAGAAAGAACGATAGAACATTTGAGATTAAGAGCATGACATGAAAGCCAATAAGGCATGAATATGCATCACTACAGAGAGACCAAGTAGAAGGATGAAGGAGAGCGGTAAGGTCAAGCAGAAAGGAAAGAAAATTAGGTTGTTGAAAGAGAAGAGAAAAGGTTTACAGTGGAAGGAGGAGGGACAGGGGGAGGGGTGGTGGCTGTAGAAGGGAGAGGAGGTGATAGGGAGAAGAGAAAGAGGAGGGACGTGGGAACAGAGTAGCCTCCTCTCTGTAGTTATGAGGGAGAGGCAAGCAGAGCTGACAGTGACAAATGTATATAATCCCCAGTTTTTCCTCAGCCGTGACCATCTCGCTCTCTTGCTCTCGCTCGCCTGCTTTTTTTTTTACTGGTGTAACTCTGAACATGACTTTTTATAATTTTCTTAGTAGATGTTTTCAACTGCAAGTCTCTTTGAACTTATACTATATTCCTTTGAAGGAATTCAACTTTCCATTGGACCTTGGCCTAAAATTGGACTTCAGGTTAAGTGGGCATATGCAAACAAGGCCAAATCGAGTTTGCCTTAGTGTGAGAATTGGTGTGTATGTGTGTGTTCAAGGTTGTAGTCTGCAGTTGGCCATTCAGATGTTTTTGAAGAGCCTAATAACTAGTTCTATAGAATGCATATTTTATACGCCAAGGCAATTCTCACACACACAGTCCCTGCCCTACCCACCCTA
Source organism: Salmo trutta (assembly GCF_901001165.1). Taxonomy (NCBI): domain Eukaryota; kingdom Metazoa; phylum Chordata; class Actinopteri; order Salmoniformes; family Salmonidae; genus Salmo; species Salmo trutta. Next base: position 15,323,155 of record NC_042959.1, read on the forward strand.
AACATTCCTTCATTCCTCTGTCAGTGCATGGTATGTGTGTTAGCTAACGCAGACACACTATTCTCTCCTCTCCCCTGGGTCTCTCCTTTGAAACTTTGAAAGAGGTGTGATTTATTGCTCACTCCCAGAGTGATTGATGTTGGCTGACTGGGCCTTGGTAGGCCTGTAAACACCTCACTGTCTTCCTCCTCACTGTCTTCCTCCTTCTCCTCATCCCTCTCTTCCGTCTCGCCTACTCCCCTACTGCACCCTCCCCTCTGAAGATTGGCAGACGTGTGCGTGTGTGTGTCCTTACTTCCATCTCTCTCCATCCCTCAGACGTGTGTGTCCTTACTTCCATCTCTCTCCATCCCTCAGACGTGTGTGTCCTTACTTCCATCTCTCTCCATCCCTCAGACGCGTGGCCTTACTTCCATCTCTCTCCATCCCTCAGACGTGTGGCCTTACTTCCATCTCTCTCCATCCCTCAGACGTGTGGCCTTACTTCCATCTCTCTCCATCCCTCAGACGTGTGGCCTTACTTCCATCTCTCTCCATCCCTCAGACGTGTGTGGCCTTACTTCCATCTCTCTCCATCCCTCAGACGTGTGTGTCCTTACTTCCATCTCTCTCCATCCCTCAGACGTGTGGCCTTACTTCCATCTCTCTCCATCCCTCAGACGTGTGGCCTTACTTCCATCTCTCTCCATCCCTCAGACGTGTGGCCTTACTTCCATCTCTCTCCATCCCTCAGACGTGTGGCCTTACTTCCATCTCTCTCCATCCCTCAGACGTGTGGCCTTACTTCCATCTCTCTCCATCCCTCAGACGTGTGTGGCCTTACTTCCATCTCTCTCCATCCCTCAGACGTGTGGCCTTACTTCCATCTCTCTCCATCCCTCAGACGTGTGTGGCCTTACTTCCATCTCTCTCCATCCCTCAGACGTGTGGTCTTACTTCCATCTCTCTCCATCCCTCAGACGTGTGGCCTTACTTCCATCTCTCTCCATCCCTCAGACGTGTGTGGCCTTACTTCCATCTCTCTCCATCCCTCAGACGTGTGTGGCCTTACTTCCATCTCTCTCCATCCCTCAGATGTGTGTGTCCTTACTTCCATCTCTCTCCATCCCTCAGACGTGTGGCCTTACTTCCATCTCTCTCCATCCCTCAGACGTGTGGCCTTACTTCCATCTCTCTCCATCCCTCAGACGTGTGTGTCCTTACTTCCATCTCTCTCCATCCCTCAGACGTGTGTGGCCTTACTTCCATCTCTCTCCATCCCTCAGACGTGTGGCCTTACTTCCATCTCTCTCCATCCCTCAGACGTGTGGCCTTACTTCCATCTCTCTCCATCCCTCAGACGTGTGGCCTTACTTCCATCTCTCTCCATCCCTCAGACGTGTGTGGCCTTACTTCCATCTCTCTCTCATCCCTCATTCCTTAAATGTCATTATGTTGTTTCCCCTCTCTTTCCCTCCATCTCCTGCCTCTTCTTGAGCCCCATTCCACTTTGTCCACCCTTTCTCTCTGCTGTAAGGGGGACCAGTGTGATCTGTTATTGGCGTTCTCCATATGATTGATTCGTTTTGGGCAGTCATCTGTTTTAACTGCTTGGAACATTGACTCCCTCTTCCTCTGCCTCTTCCTCTCTGCTATCATATTCTGTATGTGATGTTCTTAGTGAAGGGCCTTGCTTTGTGTATTCATGATACATAGACTAAATGTATGAATAGTATGAGTTACAGTATGTGTAAGCTAGGTAGTCTATGGCCTGTATGATATTGCCTGTTGCTTTGTATGAGAGATGGCAATTTGCAATTGAAGTACTAAGGTGCTGTTGTAGTGCAGTCCATGTAGAATATTTCCTACTGCAGTGTATATAGAGATAAATACTGCAGTATATACAGAGATGTATTGCAGTTAGGGCTGACCCCAATTAGTCCACTGGTCGATTGTTTGGTCGTTAAGCTATTGGTCGACCGAGATTGTTTTAGTTAAGCAGTTTTTTGAGCCCATCTCAGTTAACCAATCCATTGCATAGGCCTAGACTGAAAGCCAATTTATGCTTGATTCCAAAATGTGGTCTTGGGCTCCATATGGAGTGTGTAATGCAGAGGCCAAATCGAACTCTGTACCGCATCGCCATGCACCTCCCAAATGTTGTAACAATGCGGAGGGCTCTGTATAGCTCTGCATTGGCATGATTGGTTGACGGTAGGTGGGGGCGCTACATCCTGTATAAACGCAAGCTCACTTCCTTGAAAACAGCACTGCACTGCTCATCGAAGCACATGAAGTATGAATGCCCTGACTTTTGCTGAGGCCATTCTTGCCCAGACTTCTGCTGAGGCCGTATCACCGTAAATGCTGCATGGCCAATGCAGACGTCGGATTGGCCATGCGCCCAGATGCACAATGCACTTCTCTCCAGAATGCGCTCTCTCCCGCCAATTTGTGTACATTCATTGTTTCATAACTTCATTGTTTGCGTTTGATTGTTAGTGTATATAAATCCCCCATTACATATCACCAGTAGCGCATTTACCGTTAATTCCTATAATTTCTAATCTACAATGTTTGTTACTTTGGTTACGGTCATTTATTTTAATGCATTCAATATTATTATTCCAGTCTTCCTGTTGTCATTGTCAGAGTGGACACATTGTTTGCAGCGTGCACAACCTATGCTACATTCTGAGAAACACGTTTTGGTTTATTTCATTCCATTTACGAGTTATGTCAATTTAGTCATTGTCTTTTGTTCAGAGCGCTCTTGTCAATGTCGAGTAAGGAAGCACACGCGTAGAGGTAGGCCTATAAGCTACCTGGCCTGCGCACAAATGTAGGCGTATAAATGTGCCAATTTGGGGATCTGATAGTAGTATTGATTGGCTTAATGCACCACCACTAATGACCTGTGAAGCTTCTCAAAGTAATGTTTTCTTCACCTCACACAGCAAGCAAACGAAGTCTGTTTTTACCATCCACTGAGAATACAATGAGGAACTATTGTATTTGTAAAATCTTTCCAGCCCTCTCCCTTTCGATAACCACTCAGTGTGAAAGGGAAACGTGTCATGCTCTGATCCAGTGGAAATAAAATGGGCTTCTTATCAGTGCTTGACTTGGACTGAAATAGCTTCTGGTACTCATTTTGGGTGCTGGTACTGTTTATTTTTCTACTTTTGAGCTAATATTCTATAAGAGGAACAGGAGCTCAAGCAGTAGAAGATTTGAGGTGCCGGTACTCCGCTCCGGTGAGCTACTGCTCATCCCTTTCACAAATAGCCTACAGCTGTCTGTCCGTAGCTCACTGGTGCAAGCTCACTGGTGCGGAAACTCTAAGGGCCAGAATATTTTATACAATGTTGCAAGATCGCTAGGGCAAGCTTCAGCTCGACCCAAGTTAATAGTTGATACAATGTTTAAAGTTTGTTGCAGACAGGCCATGTGTACCCAACGTGATTTATAGGATATGTATTTTTATCAGGATATTTTCTACCTGCAGGCTGCAATGGGACGCCACTACAATTTAGTGGATTCGGCAATTTCAGCCACACCCATTACTGACAGGTGTATACAATTGAGCACACAGCCATAGATTAACATTGGCAGTAGAATGGCCTTACTGAAGAGCTCAGTGACTTTCAACACTGGCACCATCATAGGATACCACCTTTCCAAAAAGTCAGTGTGTCAAATTTCTGCTCTGCTAGAGCTTCCCCGGTCAACTGTAAGTGCTCTTATTGTGAAGTGAAAATGCCTAGGATCAACAACGGCTCAGCCGCGAAGTGGTAGGCCACACAAGCTCAAAGAACATGAAAGCTGAGTGCTGAAGCGCGTAAAACTCATCTGTTCTTGGTTGCAACACTCACGACCTAGTTCCAAACTGCCTCGGGAAGCAAGGTCAGCACAAGAACTGTTAATTGGGAGCTTCATGAAATGCGTTTCCATGGCCGAGCAGCCACACACAAGCCTGAGATCCCCATGCGCAATGCCAGGCGACGGCTGGAGTGGTGTAAAGCTTGCCGCCATTGGACTCTTGAGCAGTGGAAATGCGTTCTCAGGAGTGATGAATCACACTTCACCATCTGGCAGTCGGACGGACAGATCTGAGTTTAGTAGGTGCCAGGAGAATGCTACCTGCCCGACTGCATAGTGCTACTGTAAAGTTGGGTGGAGGATAATGGTCTGGGGCTGTTACTCTTGGTTCGGGCTAGGCCCTTTAGTTCCAGTGTAGGGAAATATTAACGCTACAGCATACAATGACATTCTAGATGATTTTGTGCTTCCAATATTTGTGCTTTACAGCGGTTTGGGGAGAGCCCTTTCTTGTTGTGCACAAAGCAAGGTCCATACAATAATGGTTTATTGAGATTGGTGTGGACAAACTTGACTGGCCTACACAGAGCCCTGACCTCAAAACCGTCAAACAACTTTGGAATGAAATGGAATGCTGACCGCAAGCCAGGCCTAATCGCCCAACATCAGTGCCCTACCTCACTAATGCTCTTGTGGCTAAATGGAAGCAAGTCCCCTCAGCAATGTTCAGCAATGGGTGGGGGGGGCACAACTCCATGTTAATGGTTGAATTGCTGCAAAGAAACCATTATTAAAGGACACCAATAAGAAGAACATGAGCAATGATCATTAAACCAGTGGAAATCTGTCTTTTTGTCTGATGAGTCAAAATTTGAGATTTTTGGTTCCAACCGCCAAGTCTTTGTGAGACGCAGACTAGGTGAATGGATGATTTCCTCATGTGTGGTTCCCACCGTGAAGCATGGAGGAGGAGGTGTGATGGTGTGGGTGTGTTTTGCTGGTGACCCTGTCGGGGATTTATTTAGAATTCAAGGCACACTTAAACAACATGGCTACCACAGCATTCTGCAGCGATACCCCATCTGGTTTGCGCTTGGTGGGACTATCATTTTGTTTTTAAACAAGACAATGACCCAACACACCTCCACGCTGTGTAAGCGCTATTTGACCAAGGAGAGTGATGGAGTGCTGCATCAGATGACCTGGCCTCCACAATCACCCAAGCTCAACCCAACTGAGATGGTTTGGGATGAGTTGGACTGCAGAGTGAAGGAAAAGCAGCTAACAAGTGCTCAGTATATGTGGGAAATCCTTCAAGACTGTTGGAAAAGCATTCCAGGTGAAGCTGGTTGAGAGAATGCCAAGAGTGCAAAACCGTCAAGTTAAAGGGTGGCTACTTTGAAGAATCTAAAATACAATATATATTTTGATTTGTTTAACACTTCCTTGGATACTACATGATCCCATATGTGTTATTTTATAGTTTTGATGTCTTAACAATTATTCGACAATGAAGAAAATAGGAAAATAAAGAAAAACCCTTGAATGTGTAGGTTTTTCCAAACTTGATTGGTACTATATATATACTGCTCCAAAAAATAAAGGGAACACTAAAATAACACATCCTAGATCTGAATGAATGAAATAATCTTATTAAATACTTTTTTCTTTACGTAGTTGAATGGGCTGACAACAAAATCACACAAAAATAATCAATGGAAATCCAATTTATCAACCCATGGCGGTCTGGATTTGGAGTCACACTCAAAATTAAAGTGGAAAACCACACTACAGGCTGATCCAACTTTGATGTAATGTCCTTAAAAAAACTCAAAAAGAGGCTCAGTAGTGTGTGTGGCCTCCACGTGCCTGCTCCTGATGAGGTGGGCGATGGTCTCCTGAGGGATTTCCTCCCAGACCTGGACTAAAGCATCCGCCAACTCCTGGACAGTCTGTGGTGCAACATGGCATGGTGGATGGAGCAAGACATGATGTCCCAGATGTGCTCAATTGGATTCAGGTCTAGGGAACGGGCGGACCAGTCCATAGCATCAATGCCTTCCTCTTGCAGGAACTGCTGACACACTCCAGCCACATGAGGTCTAGCATTGTCTTGCATTAGGAGGAACCCAGGGCCAACCGCACCAGCATATGGTCTCACAAGGGGTCTGAGGATCTCATCTCGGTACCTAATGGCAGTCAGGCTACCTCTGGCGAGCACATGGAGGGCTGTGCGGCCCCCCAAAGAAATGCCACCCCACACCATGACTGACCCACCGCCAAACCGGTCATGCTGGAGGATGTTGAAGGCAGCAGAACGTTCTCCACGGCGTCTCCAGACTCTGTCACGTCTGTCACATGCTCAGTGTGAACCTGCTTTCATCTGTGAAGAGCACAGGGCGCCAGTGGCGAATTTGCCAATCTTGGTGTTCTCTGGCAAATGCCAAACGTCCTGCACGGTGTTGGGCTGTAAGCACAACCCCCACCTGTGGACGTTGGTCCCTCATACCACCCTCATGGAGTCTGTTTCTGACTGTTTGAGCAGACACATGCACATTTGTGGCCTGCTGGAGGTCATTTGCATGGCTCTGGCAGTGCTCCTCCTGCTCCTCCTTGCACAAAGGCGGAGGTAGCGGTCCTGCTGCTGGGTTGTTGCCCTCCTACGGCCTCCTCTACATCTCCTGATGTACTGGCCTGTCTCCTGGTAGCGCCTCCATGCTCTGGACACTGTGCTGACAAACACAGCAAACCTTCTTGCCACAGCTCGCATTGATTTGCCATCCTGGATGAGCTGCACTACCTGAGCCACTTGTGTGGGTTGTAGACTCCGTCTCATGCTACCACTAGAGTGAACGCACCGCCAGCATTCAAAAGTGACCAAAACATCAGCCAGGAAGCATAGGAACTGAGAAGTGGTCTGTGGTCCCCACCTGCAGAACCACTCCTTTATTGGGGGTGTCTTGCTAATTGCCTATAATTTCCACCTGTTGTCTATTCCATTTGCACAACAGCATGTGACATGTATTGTCAATCAGTGTTGCTTCCTAAGTGGACAGTTTGATTTCACAGAAGTGTGATTGACTTGGAGTTACATTGTGTTGTTTAAGTGTTCCCTTTATTTTTTTGAGCAGTGTATATATATATATATATATATATTAGTATTTACTGAATTATATTGAGAGGATGCCAGTGGATAAAGAGAGATCGTGTCAATGGGCAGTAGGCTGGATTCGAACCCATGCCGATTCTGAAGATGTGCTGGAGACTGAGGCATTACAACTAGACCAGCCAGGCCAATGCGAGCAGTGTATTAATTGATGACGCTCCTCCCAGATCCTAATTGACAGGAAGTTGCCACCCGTGCTCTTTGACCTGGCTGACCCCTGTTGCCCCCCTGTCATCATAGGTAACAAGCTGGTTACCTGTCAGAGCAGGGCATCTGGAGCTCATTCAGACACTAATGAAGCCTCTGTTCTGGCCAGTGTCTGGACTGTCTCCACCTCTCCCTCCTTTCTCCACCTTTCCCCCCCTCTTTGTCCTTCCTCTGCCCTCCCCCACTAACTCCTTTAGTCCCAAACAACATGGTGATAAAAATGTTGGTGAATGCTTTCTTTCAGTAGGGACATAGACTGCAGTTCTGATGTGCTTCGGTCACTGATTTCAGACGGTGGATGAGGAGTTGTCACTGTTTTCAGACAGTGGGTGAGGAGTTGTCACTTTTCAGACAGTGGATGAGGAGTTGTCACTGTTTTCAGACGGTGGATGAGGAGTTGTCACCGTTTTCAGATGGTGGATGAGGAGTTGTCACTTTTCAGATGGTGGGTACTGTTTTCAGACAGTGGGTAAGGGGTGGTGACTGTTTTCAGACGGTGGGTGAGGAGTTGTCACTGTTTTCAGACGGTGGGTGAGGAGTTGTCTCTGTTTTCAGACGGTGGGTAAGGGGTGGTCACTGTTTTCAGATGGTGGGTAAGGGGTGGTCACTGTTTTCAGACGGTGGGTAAGGGGTGGTTACTGTTTTCAGACGGTGGGTGAGGGATGGTCAATGTTTTCAGACGGTGGGTGAGGAGTTGTCACTTTTCAGACGGTGGGTAAGGGGTGGTTACTGTTTTCAGACGGTGGGTAAGGAGTGGTTACTGTTTTCAGATGGTGGGTAAGGGGTGGTTACTGTTTTCAGATGGTGGGTAAGGGGTGGTTACTGTTTTCAGACGGTGGGTAAGGAGTGGTCACTGTTTTCAGATGGTGGATGAGGAGTGGTCACTGTTTTCAGACGGTGGGTAAGGAGTGGTCACTGTTTTCAGATGGTGGGTAAGGGGTGGTTACTGTTTTCAGACGGTGGGTAAGGGGTGGTTACTGTTTTCAGATGGTGGGTAAGGGGTGGTTACTGTTTTCAGACGGTGGGTAAGGGGTGGTCACTGTTTTCAGACGGTGGGTAAGGAGTGGTCACTGTTTTCAGACGGTGGATGAGGAGTGGTCACTGTTTTAAGACGGTGGATGAGGAGTGGTCACTGTTTTCAGACGGTGGGTAAGGGGTGGTCACTGTTTTCAGATGGTGGGTAAGGGGTGGTTACTGTTTTCAGATGGTGGGTAAGGGGTGGTTACTGTTTTCAGACGGTGGGTAAGGGGTGGTTACTGTTTTCAGACGGTGGGTAAGGGGTGGTCACTGTTTTCAGACGGTGGGTGAGGAGTGGTCACTCTTAGTTAGGCACACAAATCAAACACTAACCGTCCTCTGTGTAAGTTGACTTCCCATTGGTCTGTTCACTTACACCCAATACCCCACACACATACCCTAACATAAACATACAAAAAGAAAATGTGTTCTGGAGGTGTGTGTGGACCAGTGAGCTGTCACTCAAACTTATGTCCAATTGCTCACAACTTGATTACCGGCCTTGGAAATGCAGTAGGCGGAGCTTGATTGCAATTGCTTTAATCCCAGACGTGCTGTGTTAATTACCAAAGTCAAGTAAAAGTAAGGGGGGTGAGGGGGGTTTAAACGGGGGTTCCACCAAAACGAGCGTCGGGTCCCCCAGAACGCTTGATGTTAATTATCCAATTTATACAGATGAAATTGGAACTTGAACCCCACAAATGAATTAATTAGCCCAATCTGTTTAGGTAGTTGCAGGAGGAAGAGCCCTGTATCTTTGTGTGTGTGTCCTCTGTGTGTGTGTGTGTGTGTGTGTGTGTGTGTGTGTGTGTGTGTGTGTGTGTGTGTGTGTGTGTGTGTGTGTGTGTGTGTGTGTGTGTGTGTGTGTGTGTGTGTGTGTGTGTTAATCTGCATCACTGCTCTGCTGCGGTCGAGGCACGGTAATGATGGAACGGTCATTAAAATCCAACGAGAACTGTTCCAGACGTCATTTCACTCTTAATTACATTAGCTAACTTAAACCATCCACAAAGCAGCCCAAATGGCCTCAGTAGGCACCGAGCTGTGAGAGGGAATATAACGGTAACAACCTCATTTAGCTGACTGTGTGGAGTCAGTCGTAAAAACCCCTTTAAATTATATATATTGTGTGGTAAAGCTTGTCTGAAGCCAACCCGCATCACAAAAACCTTGGGAAATGGAAGCGTAATTTGTACAGTAGGCAATTTGGCTCAATTGAGTTTGATTCAAAATCAGATAACTTTATCATTCTCACGAGCAGACTTCTTGTGAATGTTGAATAAATCCTTGCAAGACATTCCACACCACCCCACAGTCATACTGAACAGTTTCTAAAGTTTTACCCTCCTCCTTGTCTAACACTCCTGTGAGACTCCAGCTAACGAGGTGGGGGGAAATGATTCGGCCATCCAAAAGGTCAAAGGTGCTGCCCTGGCCCTGCTGGTGGCGACAGACAGAGGAAGAGGCAACGCGAGAAGGATAACTGGGCCCAAAATCTGTCTTCTCCATCAGGTGTCATTTTGTTCATTTTTTTTTACAGCTCACTAAGTGAAGAGTTTTTGTATGTCAATGAGAGTGTCACATTTAATTAACAAAAATGTTATGGCTTATTTGCTACTTGTGGCTTATTTGATCAAATATTAGTTTTATTATGATTAGGTTGTTACGAGTGTACTGATATAAGTTTGTCAAGTGACGTCCCGGCAACTTTGAGAAAAAACACTTTATATCGGAGTTACCACAGCCACAAAGTCATAAACCCACCTATCCCTAAAATTTCTCTTCTTAAAATTATATATTTAACCTAATCTTAACCACACTGCCAACCTTATGCCTAAACCTAACCTTAAATTAAAAACAAAAAAGCGATAAAAAAAAAAGGTTTTATTTATTTTTCTTCTCGCTATACCGGCGAGTCTCATATAGCAAGCCGCACGTCCCTTTTAATAGCCAGGCAATGGCACACATCTCAGCAAATAAACAGCTGTATCAAATAAATACTGGGTCTAAATGAATTGTTTGAGATTACCATGACTTGTGTACGAGGTTTAATGTTTTGTTTGTTACATTAAATAATTCAGTAATGACAACAAAAAAATATGTCAATCATCCGTTTTTATCACCAGTAAGTAACTGTTAGCCATTGGCTGCTAACAGCTGAGAACTGCTCACTAACTTTCAAGCAGATAAACAGGCAACTTCGGGATTACAGACCTCTAGAATTTCCTGATCGCCCTCTAGTAGCGAAAGTAATAACTGACAAATGCACAGTCAAAGAGGAGAATAATTATTCTGTCAAGGACAAGTGTTTTCAAATTTTTTATAGAGGCATATGATGACAAAAGGAACATGTCAGTGTGTAAATGATAACACATTAGTGCAGGAAATGAAGAAATTTATGAAAATTCTGGTAGTGAATGCTGGAATTAAATAATTAACTATGCACATGAGCAAAAGCTGTGTGCATTAAGGAAATAATAGTAAAAGGTACATAAACTCAGCAAAAAAAGAAACGTCCTCTCACTGTCAACTGTGTTTATTTTCAGCAAACTTAACATGTGTAAATATTTGTATGAACATATCAAGATTCAACAACTGAGACATAAACTGAACAAGTTCCACAGACATGTCACTAACAGAAATGGAATAATGTGTGCCTGAACAAAGGGGGGTCAAAATCAAAAGTAACAGTCAGTATCCGGTGTGGCCACCAGCTGCATTAAGTACTGCAGTGCATCTCCTCCTCATTGACTGCAACAGATTTTCCAGTTCTTGCTGTGAGATGAGAGCCCTTAGTCCAGCCTCTCTCAGCCTCTCTTTTTTGCTGAGTTTAGTATGTAGAGCCGTTTGAACATAAACTTTTTTTTTTATCAGAATGTGTTTTTTGTAGAAATGCCTTCTCGAACATGTGAACTTTCATGTGCCTTAATAATAACCTTGTATACCATCTGTAAATACAAACATTTGTTAAATTATGAGCCTAGTTGGTTTAGCTCAGAAAAGACAGCAACCTACCCGCTAGCCATGATTGGCTAAGATAATGAGTGGGCTGGACATGACGAGAGATGAGTTTGGATTGGTCTGCCATATAATATGCTTCTGTCTATTTGAGCAGGTCAGTATGTCTAGGTAATCCTGACTAACGCGGCTTTAAAAAAACATTTATAGTGTCTTAAAACGGCATAAACCTAATGTCAAGTTAAAGTGTACTGTTAGCTAGCTAACGTTTGCTGGCTGGCTCACTAGCTAACGTTACATGTATGCTCTCCACTTTCTGGATGACCGAGTTTTGAAATCAGTGGAATTTGAGTATCATAGCTAAGGAGATGGAGAAAACACCTGTCTCCGGAATACATCTTCAAACTAAGGGCAACCATGGCATCTGACAGAAGACACGTCCAACCATGATGTATACGGGTAAGATAGTCTAGCTAGCTACATTTTTTGACATTTCACGTTTCTAGTTTTGACAAAGTGGTTTAACTTCATGTTGAAGTGTACTGTTTGCTAGCTAACGTTCTCAAACATTTGCTTGATGAGTTATATTCCAATGTTAGCTAGCCTCTCTAGGGGAGGTGGGACGAAATCGTCCCACACTATTCAACAGCCAGTGACAAATCAGAGCGCCAAATTTAAAACCACAAAATGTCATAATTCAAAGTTCTCAAACATAGGACTATTTTACACCATTTTATAGATACACTTCTCCTGAATCGAACCACATTGTCCGATTTCCAAAAGGCTTTACAGCGAAAGAAAAACATTAGATTATGGTAGGAGAGTACATAGACACAAAAAACCACACAGCCATTTCCAAGCAACTAGCATGCATCACAAATACCCAAAACACAGCTAAATGCAGCACTAACCTTTGATGATCTTCATCAGATGACACTCCTAGGACATTATGTTATACAATACATGCATGTTTTGTTCAATGAAGTTCATATTTATATCAAAAACCAGCTTTTTACATTAGCATGTGATGTTCAGAACTAGCATACCCACCGAAAACTTCCGGTGAATTTACTAAATTACTCACGATAAACGTTGACAGAATATATAACAATTAGTTTAAGTATTATAGATACAGAACTCCTTTATGCAATCGCTATGTCCGATTTTAAAATAGCTTTTCGGCGAAAGCACATTTTGCAATATTCTGAGTACATAGCTCGGCCATCACGGCTAGCTAATTTGACACCCACCAAGTTTGGGACAACCTAAACTCAGAATTACTATTAGAAAAATTGGATTACCTTTGCTGTTCTTCATCAGAATGCACTCCCAGGACTTCTACTTCAACAACAAATGTTGTTTTGGTTCCAAATAATCCATAGTTATATCCAAATACCGCTGTTTTGTTCATGCGTTCAGGTAACTATCCAAACGGTGACGCACGAGCGCATTTCGTGACAAAAAAATTCTAAATATTCCATTACCGTACTTAGAAGCATGTCAAACGCTGTTTAAAATGAATTTTTATGCTACTTTTCTCGTAAAATAGCGATAATATTCCAACCGGGCAACGTTGTATTCATTCAGAGAGAGAAAGAAAAACATGGAGAAGTCTCATGAATGCGCATCTGTCTCACTGTCCCCAGGCTGACCACTCCCAAACAGAGCTGTTGTACTTTGCCCAGAGACAGCAGACACCCCATTCCACTTTCTGGCGGCTTTAGAGAGCCAATGGAAGCCTTAGAAAGTGTCACGTTACAGCACAGATGCTGTAATGTTGTAGAGATGCAACAGAAGGAGAACAAATTGTCAGACAGGGCACTTCCTGTATGGAATCTTCTCAGGTTTTGGCCTGCCATATGAGTTCTGTTATACTCACAGACACCATTCAAACAGTTTTAGAAACATTTGAGTGTTTTCTATCCAAATCTACTAATTATATGCATATTCTAGTTTCTGGGCAGGAGTAGTAACCAGATTAAATCGGGTACGTTTTTTATCCGGCCGTGAAAATACTGCCCCCTATCCCAAAGAAGCTAGCTAACATTGAACCTGGTTGGTTAGCTACCTGCAGATTCATGCAGGGTAGTAACATCATGAGTTGGGATTCTGGTTCATTGTTTAGCTAGCTGGCTACATGTCTTAACAAAAGACTCCACTATGCAAGTATCCATTTCAATAGAATGTCACTGCAACAGCTGTTGATTGAGCACAAACGTGCTGAAACACTCTGAACATGAAACAGTTGCAGTCACCAACGCTCCTGATAACAGCCTAACCAGCTCTGCTAGGGTGAATAATGTTCAGTGAGCTGTTCTCTCTCACTTAGATGTCTGGAAGTAGCTAACAAGTTAACTTGGGTGCTTGACTGTTGTTAGTACAGAACACTCAGATCAACCCTTAAAGAGATGGGTGGGGCTAAAGCTTAAGAGGGTGTCAACGATGCTGAATGGGTGTAGACAAAGAAGGGCTCTCCTGTAGTAGTATCAAAATATTCAAATGTGAGTTTACAAGTTTATCAACTTTCAAAGAAAAATTACTTTCCCGTTGTTCCTCACCTGTAGTGTATGATAGACAATTTTGTAGCTCTGAGTCTGTACTTTTATCCAATGTAAAATAACACCATATCAAATTTTGCTACATAACACCAATTTGAGCCAGTCGGTCACATATGTTTATGTATTTAACTAGGCAAGTCAGTTAAGAACAAATTCTTATTTTCAATGACGGCCTAGGAAGAGTGGGTTAACTGCCTTGTTTAGGGGCAGAACGACAGATTTGTACCTTGTCAGCTCGGGGATTTGAACTTGCAACCTCCCCAATGTGGGAACTCCTTCAAGACTGTTGGCAAAGCATTCCAGGGGAAGCTGGTTGAGAAAATGCCAAGTGTGTGCAAAGCTGTCAAGGCAAAAGGTTGCTAGTTTGAAGAATCTAAAATCTATTTTGATTTGTTTAACCCTTTTTTGCTTACTACATGAGTCCATGTGTTATTTCATAATTTTGATGTCTTCACTATTATTCTACAATGTAGAAAATAGTAAAATATAAGAATAACCCTTGAATGAGTAGGTGTGTCCAAACTTTTGACTGGTATTGTGTGTGTGTGTGTGTGTGTGTGTGTGTGTGTGTGTGTGTGTGTATATATATATATATATATATATATATATATATATATATATATATATATATATATAAGATGCTCTATGCAGAAACTGCGCCACCATTTCCTGGTTGCTAAAATTTGAATAGTTTGCAGTCATTGTGTAGGGAATCATTGTACTATCTAAACCGCTGTGAAATATATTTCCTTAGCCAAAAATGTAATTTCAGCTGTTTGAAGCTGGTGTTCTTTATAAATATTCCATTGTATTTCTGATCATAAAATAGTCTTGCTTTTTCTCTCATTTTGCACTCTCTCTCTGACTAATTTGGCCTTACTCTTTGCCTTTTCACTAACTCACTTTTTTCTCTTCTCTCTTTTCTCCCCCTCTCCTTATTTTCAAGTGTTTCGTCTTTTCTTGGCTGTTTGCTCAGTCAGTCTGTGTGATCTTGACTGATTTGGGGTCTACTTGAGATTGCCTGGTCAGAGTCTATGTTTTTAATTAGCTGCTGTGGATATGCTTCTGAGCCCAGCGTTCAAACAGCCAGAGGCACACACACACAACACACACATGCATGGACACACACACACACACACACACACACACACACACACACACACACACACACACACACACACACACACACACACACACACACACACACACACACACACACACACACACACACACACACACACAGTATAGTTTGAATTAGGTGTGCTAGAACACGCTGGTGTACTAGCCTAGTGGCCTACGGGAGTTACCACATGTATGGGCCCTGTATGACAAGAAACCAGAGTTCTCTCTCAAAGTCTGTTCACTTTTAATTATGCCTCTGTGTCTGTAATGGACTTTGGGAGGTCCAAAACTCCAATGAGATGCAAGGCACGGGAGACAATTAATGGATTTCCCCATTCACTCGCTGAGTTTTTATATATTTATTTTTTGGGGGTGAAAGAGCACGAGCAAACGAGTGCGGCTGCTGGGAGATTTGTATTCTAGGGTGTGTGTCTTTGGTGTCAGGGCGTGAGCGCGTGAGGGCTCCCAGTCATCCATACTGATACTCACTCACTAGTGTGGTGATTGAATGTCTATCCACGTATCGAGGGTATTGTAACTGGTTTGACGAGAACAAATACAAGCAAATTGACTCGAACACACACATACAGTGTACCTAAGAAAATGAACCCAAACTGCAAACACTGGTGGAAAAAGTACCCAATTGTCATACTTGAGTAAAAGTAAAGATAGCATAACAGAAAATGACTTCAAGTGAAAGTCACCCAGTAAAATACTACTTGAGTAAAAGTCTAATCGTATTTGGTTTTAAACATATTTAAGTATCAAAAGTAAAAGTATAAATAATTTTAAATTCCTTACTTTAAACAAACAAAATGGCACCCTTTTCTTGTATTTTGTTTATTTACTGATAGCTAGGGGAACGCTCCAACACAAACAAACTAAGCATTTGTGTTTGGTGAGTCTGCCAGGTAAGAGGCAGTAGGGATGACCAGGGAAGTTCTCTTGATAAGTGTGTGAATTGGAATTTTCCTGTCCTGCTAAGCATGCAAGATGTAACAAGTACTTTTGGGTGTCAGGGAAAACGTCTTGAGTAAAAAGTACATTATTTTCTTTAGGAATGTAGAAAGGTAAAAGTTGTCTAAAAATATAAATAGTAAAGTAATGTACAGACACCGCTACAAACTACTTAAATAGTACTTCAAGTATTTTTACTTATGTACTTTACACCACTGACTGGAAATGCAAAAATAAGTCTGTTCTATACAGATGCCTAGGAACTGTAATGGACATTTTGTTTAAAGCGACAATCAGCAGTTGAAACAATAACGAAGCCCACTCCCCACCACTGCTAAAAAGCTGAGGGATGGGGCAGGACAAATGTAACCACTCAAATGACCATCCGTGATTTCAAAATGATAGTTTTAACAATGTTTTGAAGCTATTCAGTGTTTGTTTACATTGACTTTGTTTGCAAACATCAGAGGAAAACAAACTTATGTTGTGGATTCTGATGGGTTACGACAGTTGAACTAAGCTCTTGAGACATATATACGTTTCTATTCTTCAAGAATCAATGGATGCCCCCCGTCTGTTTGTTTTTGAAGGTTTGGTCTGCCTACGATCTAAGCGCTGGCCTTCCCCCTCTATCCAAATGGCTGGCTTTTGTGGCTAGTCCCATTTGCCTCTCAGACCTCTGAAATGGAGAGTAAATACCCAGTGAATGTCTCTTTCTCCTTTCCTCTCTACCTCCCTCTCCCCCTCCTCTCTTTCTCCTCCTCTTCTCTGTGTCCACAGCCCTCCCTTCACTTGGAGTGGCTGTCATTTGCATCTTGTTAGAACACCGGCTCGTTGAAGGCCTCCTCAGAGAAGAAAATGAAGAAGACAGGGAAAAGGGAGGAGAAGATGAGAGGCAGGCATTTACAGTCCACTCCACCCCTCCTCTTCCACCCCCTGCTTCTTCTTCTTTCTATCTCTTTTTCCCTTTCATGGATCCCCTTGTATGAGAGGCCATTAGCATAACGGATGCTGTCCTGGTCTCTGAGTGTTCTGCTAAAGGGTCAGTTATGGTGTGCGCCTCTGTGTTTAGGACCCTTGGGGGGGATAAAATGTCTATACTGTTACATATCGGAAAAATATTTTTGATGATATATTGTATCATTTTGACAGTCGCACTATTATTTTTTGCACTACTTGGCTGCACCTGGACCAATACCTACAGTATTTTTCCTTCATAGCTTGTTCACCATCTTTTTAAATACGTAGCCAATTCGTTTTCAGCACTTTCATTTCCATGACTGATCAAAACTCATTTTCTCATGCCTTTCTCAAGCTCTCTTGTCCCT
This sequence comes from Salmo trutta, assembly GCF_901001165.1. Taxonomy (NCBI): domain Eukaryota; kingdom Metazoa; phylum Chordata; class Actinopteri; order Salmoniformes; family Salmonidae; genus Salmo; species Salmo trutta. The sequence continues at coordinate 15,340,269 of NC_042959.1, forward strand.
ATGGTGAGCAATATGTTTATCAAATCGCAATACAATCACAGTATCGAATTCAATACATATAGAATCGTATCAGCACCTAAATATTATTTTAATATTGTATCGTGACTTCCCTGGCAATTCCCATCCCTACCTATAAGCATATCAAATAAAATCACATTTTATTGGTCGCAAACACATGTTTAGCAGATGTTATTGCGGGTGTAGCAAAATGCTGGAGAATGGGGTAGATGCGTTGTCATGTGTGGCAATTCTATCCTAGCATTATTCCTCTGTCCTGTACTTAATTAGCCATCTCTGTGATTTAGTTAAATTGTTATGAATGCAGGATGAGACTGCGATAGGTGTATGTGGGAATGTGTGCTTGTGCGTTAATGAACAAACACCCTCTCTACATATCTGAGTGCCTGGCTAGAAGTGCTTAAACATGTTGCCTCAGCAAACCAAGAAAACATTGGTTAAGAGTGTGCAACGTTCATTCCCTATGATCCAGGCTATAGCATGGCGGCTTCGAGATTAGCAATGCTGTGCATTTGCACACATGCCTAACATAGTGGCTTTGACGTTAACGGTGAAGATATGACACAGCTGATAACCCGGGAGAGGAATGACTCTGTGAACGGATGGCTCCAGCACCTGTGACGCCGCTAGCCTCTGTCGATAGCCTCCCACGCGGCCGAGCATATGTCACTTCCAGAGCGATGGGAGGGCCATAGGCAGCACGTTCCACTGACTGTTGACGTTGACCAGGCAGGAAGGCCATCCATTATCCGAGTGGAGCGGGACCCACCATCCGATATTTGCCATAGATGCTTGCTTTGTCATCCTGCATCTATGTTTAGGCTCCTCATCGATCCAATGGGGGCAGGGAGGGGGGCTTTGTAAATGAAACACAGTTTCACTGTTTTCACACCAGAAAAATCACAATGGACTCTTTGGAGCATCTTGCAAAAGACCTAGACTGAAAAGATAGTGTGTGTGAAGATAGAAAATGAGGGGGTTGCTTTGTGTGACTACTTTATCTGCCCAAGTCTGCCTTAGCAGGAAAGCCATTCAATGTTCTAAGGGATTACTTTAGCAACAAGAGGCCATTGACCAACATAATGACCTATAAAATGGCTGCTATTTTGAAGGAGAGTCAATTGGCCTCCAGATAAACAGTTGCAAAACCTTGAATATTTGGTCTTAGAAATCTGTCTTAGCTGAAGCTCCAACAGCGAGTCTGATTGGCATGCACCAACAAAAGTGAGTTATGCTGATGCTAATTCTTATCTGTAGACGCTGCGTCTTATCGTATGCGAAAGGTGTTTTGAAAGGATTAACATTCATCTACATGTTCACACATACTGTATTTGATATAGCTAGACACGCCTTCAAATTAAGATGCATGAGAGCTTTGCATAGTGAGACGCACCGTTGTTTTGGTCTTAAGTTCACAGCAGAGGAAAATATTTTTTTAAGGCTGTGTGTCTGGCTTAGTTACCCGAGGGATTCACTTCACATCTCTCCTAGCGTTGTTGCCAGGGTAGTCTAACCCCTGGGTACTCTTCCAAAACAACCCCTAATTGAATGAGTTCCCCTTCATTCCCTTCGCAATAAAAATAAGAATAACGCTAACAGTTATGGGTGTGTGTAAGCATGGTCGTGAGGTGAGCTGTAAGTCAGCCAAGATACAATGATCTTTCAACTCTGACCCTTAAGGGGTGGTGATGAGTTGAGGGCTGTATAGAGAGAGGAGAGGGGATGATGGGGCTGTATAGAGAGGCAAGAGGGGTGATGAGGCTGTGTAGAGAGGTTAGAGGGGGTGATGGGGCTGTATAGAGAGGTAAGAGGGGGTGATGGGACTGTATAGAGAGGCAAGAGGCGGTGATGGGGCTGTATAGAGAGGCAAGAGGGGGTTAAGGGGCTTTATAGAGAGGTAAGAGGGGGTGATGGGGCTGTATAGAGAGGCAAGAGGGGGTTAAGGGGCTTTATAGAGAGGTAAGAGGGGGTGATGGGGCTGTAGAGAGAGGTAAGAGGGGGTGATGGGGCTGCATAGAGAGGTAAGAGGGGGTGATGGGGCTCTAGAGAGAGGTAAGAGGGGGTGATGGGGCTGTATAGAGAGGTAAGAGGAGGTGATGGGGCTGCATAGAGAGGTACGAGGGGGTGATGGGGCTGTATAGAGAGGTAAGAGGGGGTAATGGGGCTGCACAGAGAGAGGTAAGAGGGGGTGATGGGGCTGCATAGAGAGGTAAGAGGGGGTGATGGGGCTGTATAGAGAGGTAAGAGGGGGTGATGGGGCTGTATAGAGAGGTAAGAGGGGGTGATGGGGCTGCACAGAGAGAGGTAAGAGGGGGTGATGGGGCTGCATAGAGAGGTAAGAGGGGGTGATGGGGCTGTATAGAGAGGTAAGAGGGGGTGATGGGGCTGTATAGAGAGGTAAGAGGGGGTGATGGGGCTGCATAGAGAGGTAAGAGGGGGTGATGGGGCTGCATAGAGAGGTAAGAGGGGGTGTTGGGGCTGTATAGAGAGGTAAGAGGGGGTGATGGGGCTGCATAGAGAGAGGTAAGAGGGGGTGATGGGGCTGCATAGAGAGGTAAGAGGGGGTGATGGGGCTGTATAGAGAGGTAAGAGTGGGTGATGGGGCTGCACAGAGAGAGGTAAGAGGGGGTGATGGGGCTGTAGAGAGGTAAGAGGGGGTGATGGGGCTGCATAGAGAGGTAAGAGGGGATGATGGGGCTGCATAGAGAGGTAAGAGGGGGTGATGGGGCTGTAGAGAGGTAAGAGGGTGTGATGGGGCTGTATAGAGAGGTAAGAGGGGGTGATGGGGCTGTAGAGAGGTAAGAGGGGGTGATGGGGCTGCATAGAGAGGTAAGAGGGGATGATGGGGCTGTAGAGAGGTAAGAGGGGGTGATGGGACTGCATAGAGAGGTAAGAGGGGGTGATGGGGCTGTAGAGAGAGGTAAGAGGGGGTGATGGAGATCTAGAGAGGTAAGAGGGGGTGATGGGGCTGTAGATTGAGAGGTAAGAGGGGGTGATGGGGCTGTATAGAGAGGTAAGAGGGAGTGATGGGGCTGTATAGAGAGGTAAGAGGGGGTGATGGGGCTGCATAGAGAGAGAGGTAAGAGACGGTGATGGGGCTGTAGAGAGAGAGGTAAGAGGGGTTGATGGGGCTGCATAGAGAGAGAGGTAAGAGGGGGTGATCTGGCTGCATAGAGAGAGGTAGAGGGGGTGATGGGGCTGGATAGAGAGGTAAGAGGGGGTGATGGGGCTGTAGAGAGAGAGGTAAGAGGGGGTGATGGGGCTGTATAGAGAGGCAAGAGGCGGTGATGGGGCTGTATAGAGAGGCAAGAGGGGGTTAAGGGGCTTTATAGAGAGGTAAGAGGGGGTGATGGGGCTGTATAGAGAGGCAAGAGGGGGTTAAGGGGCTTTATAGAGAGGTAAGAAGGGGTGATGGGGTTGTAGAGAGAGGTAAGAGGGGGTGATGGGGCTGCATAGAGAGGTAAGAGGGGGTGATGGGGCTCTAGAGAGAGGTAAGAGGGGGTGATGGGGCTGTATAGAGAGGTAAGAGGAGGTGATGGGGCTGCATAGAGAGGTAAGAGGGGGTGATGGGGCTGCACAGAGAGAGGTAAGAGGGGGTGATGGGGCTGCATAGAGAGGTAAGAGGGGGTGATGGGGCTGCATAGAGAGGTAAGAGGGGGTGATGGGGCTGTATAGAGAGGTAAGAGGGGGTGATGGGGCTGCATAGAGAGGTAAGAGGGGGTGATGGGGCTGCATAGAGAGGTAAGAGGGGGTGTTGGGGCTGTATAGAGAGGTAAGAGGGGGTGATGGGGCTGCATAGAGAGAGGTAAGAGGGGGTGATGGGGCTGCATAGAGAGGTAAGAGGGGGTGATGGGGCTGTATAGAGAGGTAAGAGTGGGTGATGGGGCTGCACAGAGAGAGGTAAGAGGGGGGTGATGGGGCTGTAGAGAGGTAAGAGGGGGTGATGGGGCTGCATAGAGAGGTAAGAGGGGATGATGGGGCTGTATAGAGAGGTAAGAGGGGGTGATGGGGCTGCATAGAGAGGTAAGAGGGGGTGATGGGGCTGTAGAGAGGTAAGAGGGTGTGATGGGGCTGTATAGAGAGGTAAGAGGGGGTGATGGGGCTGTAGAGAGGTAAGAGGGGGTGATGGGGCTGCATAGAGAGGTAAGAGGGGATGATGGGGCTGTAGAGAGGTAAGAGGGGGTGATGGGGCTGTAGAGAGGTAAGAGGGGATGATGGGGCTGTATAGAGAGAGAGGTAAGAGACGGTGATGGGGCTGTAGAGAGAGAGGTAAGAGGGGTTGATGGGGCTGCATAGAGAGAGAGGTAAGAGGTGGTGATCTGGCTGCATAGAGAGAGGTAGAGGGGGTGATGGGGCTGGATAGAGAGGTAAGAGGGGGTGATGGGGCTGTAGAGAGAGAGGTAAGAGGGGGTGATGGGGCTGTAGAGAGAGGTAAGAGGGGGTGATGGGACTGTATAGAGAGGCAAGAGGCGGTGATGGGGCTGTATAGAGAGGCAAGAGGGGGTTAAGGGGCTTTATAGAGAGGTAAGAGGGGGTGATGGGGCTGTATAGAGAGGCAAGAGGGGGTTAAGGGGCTTTATAGAGAGGTAAGAGGGGGTGATGGGGCTGTAGAGAGAGGTAAGAGGGGGTGATGGGGCTGCATAGAGAGGTAAGAGGGGGTGATGGGGCTCTAGAGAGAGGTAAGAGGGGGTGATGGGGCTGTATAGAGAGGTAAGAGGAGGTGATGGGGCTGCATAGAGAGGTACGAGGGGGTGATGGGGCTGTATAGAGAGGTAAGAGGGGGTAATGGGGCTGCACAGAGAGAGGTAAGAGGGGGTGATGGGGCTGCATAGAGAGGTAAGAGGGGGTGATGGGGCTGTATAGAGAGGTAAGAGGGGGTGATGGGGCTGTATAGAGAGGTAAGAGGGGGTGATGGGGCTGCACAGAGAGAGGTAAGAGGGGGTGATGGGGCTGCATAGAGAGGTAAGAGGGGGTGATGGGGCTGTATAGAGAGGTAAGAGGGGGTGATGGGGCTGTATAGAGAGGTAAGAGGGGGTGATGGGGCTGCATAGAGAGGTAAGAGGGGGTGATGGGGCTGCATAGAGAGGTAAGAGGGGGTGATGGGGCTGTATAGAGAGGTAAGAGGGGGTGATGGGGCTGTATAGAGAGGTAAGAGGGGGTGATGGGGCTGCATAGAGAGGTAAGAGGGGGTTATGGGGCTGCATAGAGAGGTAAGAGGGGGTGTTGGGGCTGTATAGAGAGGTAAGAGGGGGTGATGGGGCTGCATAGAGAGAGGTAAGAGGGGGTGATGGGGCTGCATAGAGAGGTAAGAGGGGGTGATGGGGCTGTATAGAGAGGTAAGAGTGGGTGATGGGGCTGCACAGAGAGAGGTAAGAGGGGGTGATGGGGCTGTAGAGAGGTAAGAGGGGGTGATGGGGCTGCATAGAGAGGTAAGAGGGGATGATGGGGCTGTATAGAGAGGTAAGAGGGGGTGATGGGGCTGCATAGAGAGGTAAGAGGGGGTGATGGGGCTGTAGAGAGGTAAGAGGGTGTGATGGGGCTGTATAGAGAGGTAAGAGGGGGTGATGGGGCTGTAGAGAGGTAAGAGGGGGTGATGGGGCTGCATAGAGAGGTAAGAGGGGATGATGGGGCTGTAGAGAGGTAAGAGGGGGTGATGGGGCTGTAGAGAGGTAAGAGGGGATGATGGGGCTGTATAGAGAGGTAAGAGGGGGTGATGGGGCTGCATAGAGAGGTAAGAGGGGGTGATGGGGCTGCATAGAGAGGTAAGAGGGGGTGATGGGGCTGCATAGAGAGGTAAGAGGGGGTGATGGGACTGCATAGAGAAGTAAGAGGGGGTGATGGGGCTGTAGAGAGAGGTAAGAGGGGGTGATGGGGCTCTAGAGAGGTAAGAGGGGGTGATGGGGCTGCATAGAGAGGTAAGACGGGGTGATGGGGCTGTATAGAGAGGTAAGAGGGGGTGTTGGGGCTGTATAGAGAGGTAAGAGGGGGTGATGGGGCTGCATAGAGAGAGGTAAGAGGGGGTGATGGGGCTGCATAGAGAGGTAAGAGGGGGTGATGGGGCTGTATAGAGAGGTAAGAGTGGGTGATGGGGCTGCACAGAGAGAGGTAAGAGGGGGTGATGGGGCTGTAGAGAGGTAAGAGGGGGTGATGGGGCTGCATAGAGAGGTAAGAGGGGATGATGGGGCTGTATAGAGAGGTAAGAGGGGGTGATGGGGCTGCATAGAGA